>NW_027021258.1:0-160999 GCF_036884655.1 Musa acuminata AAA Group | reverse complement strand
CAAGAAATGTCTTATACCGATGAGACATGAGATATCACTTTCTAGGAGTATGCCCCCAAATACTCTTGAAGAAAGGGCGAACATGGATAGGATACCCTATGCCTCAATGATAGGGTCTATCATGTATGTCATGCTATATACCAGACCTGATATAGCGCTTGCTCTGAGTGTCATAAGCAAGTATCAGGCAAATCCAGCCTTGGAGCACTAGAAAGTAATAAAGTATATCATTAAGTACTTGAGAAGGACTAATGATATTTTACTAGTATATGGAGGTATATTGCTGCAGCAAAGGCAGCAAAGGAGGGAGTTTGGATGAAGAAGTTCATCACAGATCTAGGAGTCATGCCAAGGAGCGAGGAGCCGATTCCCTTATATTGCGATAATAACGGGGCGATTACTCAAGCAAAGAAACTCAGGTCTCATCAGAAATGTTCTAAGGAGGTTCTAGCTTATTAGAGAGATCATGACCCGAGGAGATATAACAGTGGAAAGGGTTTCATCTGAAGATAATATCACAGATCCACAAACAAAGCCATTGTCTCATATTGTCTTTGAGCGTCACAAAGGTTTGATGGGGATCAGGCACATAGGTGGTTGGCTTTAGGTCAAGTGGGAGATTGCTAGTCATAAGTGTCATACAAGCCAATCATGTGAGTGATGACACTTATGACTTGACACACAGTCTTTTTGCTTATTATTATTATTTAATATTTTATCACTATATATATATATATATATATATATATATATATATATATATATATATATATATATATAGTGATGTCTATGGATTTGTGCAATGAGAATCGAATTGTGATGAGATCACGATAATAAAATCGATTTATCTTTAAACACAAACCCTAAATAATTCTGATCATAGGTTACTCAAGAGGGACATCGAGATAATTAGACAGACTGGTGTGCTGTATACCCGTTTATATGATGAATGTAACTGATCTCGTAGCTACTCGTATGGGGACACTAGAGACACAGGACATGTGCTAGTTCACTTATTAATCTGCTTACGGAATGCTGGATAGTTGATGATGCCTTATTATTAGACAATGATTCAATTGTCCCAATGGTATATCTGATCCTTAGACTTGAGATACCAATGATGTCTTGTATGAGTATCCCACTCTTTGATACCAGACTTATAGGTCTGAAAGTTTCAAATCTAGCACAACCGGTCATCGAGAGTGGTAGCCAACCGTATGAGAACTATTGAGTATTGATAGAGGATCATTCAATCTTAGTGTCATAAGAGGAATATCTCATGTGTTCTTGCTAAAAAAAATCCCTAGTCAAGGTCATTCAGATTGAGATATAAAGAGTTCTCTAGGAGAATCCGATTAGAGTGAGACTCGAGTAGAAAGCATATGGGTATAATAGCACCATGCTCGGTATATGGTCTCTAGGATATTAGATAGATGAGGGACTATTGGTATATGGTAACTAAGGGCAGATAGATCCAATGGATTGGGTTCCCCTATATCATTTTGGGACTATGGCGTAGTGGCCTAGCACGTCTGCAGTTGATGAGTCGAGTGAATTATTATGGATATAATAATTCACTAAGCTAGAAGGAGTTCTAACAGGTATGACTCATGGCCAGCTTGATGTTGGGCCTAGAGGGTCACACACATATGGTAGGCGTTGCGATGAGTAAATGTTCGAATATGAGATATCTGTCGGAGCCCCTATCTTATTGGATATCCAATAAGCCCCTGAATTATTAGATCCTATGAATGAGATCCATTAAGAGCCAATGAGAGATTATTTGATAGAGATTAACTAATCTAAGAGGCTTGGGTAGTTGGATGGAGATCCAATACCCAATAGGGTTAGATCCACTAGGGTTAAGTTGATAGGAGACATCTATAAATAGGAGGGAACCAATGATTCATAGGCTAGAGCCTCTTTGGGTTGTCATCTCCTATTCTCCTCCTCAAATAGTAGGCTTGGAGATTTGAGGAGCATCGTTGCAACCCTACTATGTGGATCACCACTAGAGATGAGGGCATTTGACTTTATTCATCCTCTTCTACAGATATGTAGGGATTCAAGGATATATTATCTCCCTATGTAACACAATCTTTAATATACACAATTTTAAGTTTCACGGATTTTGCGCACCAATCTTCGCACGATGACGAACACATCTTTAGGAAATTTGGGGATCTTGTTTTCTATTCTTCTGCTACGCATGTGATGTTACCCCAAGATTTCCCCACAGTGGTATTAGAGCCAAGTTGTTCAGGTGAAATATTGGTTTTGAACTTCGTGTGTTGTGTTTTGGAGAAGTTTTTTATGTCAAAATCATTGACACAAAAGCGAGAAAGGGCAGCAACTGTTGTTGCCCTTGCTACCCTCGCAGATGGCAGCACTGCCATCTACGTGCAGTAGGCTTGCTGTCGACGGCCGACAGCCTACGGGGGTCGACAGCCCGCTAGCGCTTCCTGCAGTCGCTAGTTGCCTATGGGGGCCAACAGCCCATGAACAGAGGCACCGCGGGGGTAGTGGGGCCTATGGGCGCTGTGCTTGTGGGTAGAATCGCCCGTAGGGGCGATAGGGTCTACAAGGGCGCTCGTCCGGCAAGATAGCACTGCCTGCGGAGGCGGTGCTGCCCGCGGGGGAGCCCACCCGTAGGGGCGGAGCAGCTTGTAAGCACACCGCCCGTAGGCAAGGGCAGCACCCCCGCCCCCCGTCGTAGAGAGTCGCCACTAATAAGGCGACCGCAACAGAGGAGAGGGAGAACCGTAGTAGGGTTTTTGGGCAAAAAGATAGTTTTACCTTTGTGAACTTGAGAAATTTCATATTTTGTCCCTTTGTCCAAATTATGAAAATACCCCTCATAATTTAGAAATTTTCCTACTAACCTTGATTTCAAAAAAATATTAATTAATTAAAAGTTTAATTGATTATTATTATTATTGTTATTATTATTATTATTATTATTATTATTATTATTACTATTATTATTATTATTATCTAGTAGTTCTACATGATGATCATGTGTATATGTGATGTATGATATGTGGACGAATGATCATGGGCTATCGGAAGTGTGTAATTGTGATTATTATTATTGGGGCCTGTAAGCCTCCATTTTATTTTTCGTTTATTGTCGGGCTTGTGTGCTTATGATTAAGTTGTAATTACACTATGAGGCATAACAGAAGCATGTAAGTGATAGTGAAACCCATGAGACAAACGATCGTGATGCTTGAAGATGCGTCGAGATGCCAACAGAACCGACAAGGACAAGATAGACGATCACAGGGCATGGAGATGCACCGCTACACACATAGATCTTGATGTGAGTGATTAAGCCCACTAGCTCGGGCTTGATCACATTAAGCTATGGTCCATGATTTTCTGGTATGATTGCTCATGTGATGTGTGATTACTTGTACACCTACTAACCTACTATATATATATATATATATATATATATATATATATATATATATTATGTATGCGATGTAGATATATATTAAGTGTGTATGTGTGTAACATGTCATATTAGGAGACCAAATCAAAGAAACCCCTATCTCGATAATATTAAATCGATAAATGTGAAGCAATTAGATTAACCAACGTGACCTTCCATCGTTATAGGTAGGGACGGATTCTTGATGTAGGTTGAATTAGTCGAATCCCTCGAGGCTCACCTATATCATGATTCGCTATCTTATCTATGACATAGAGGTGTCACCGGTGACCTGAGGACATGGTATGCTTAGTCGAGTGAGCTACAATATTGATACTTCCGTCATCACAAACAATAATGATATCATATTTAGCAATAAATGTAGTTGTCTCTTTTTTATTTTTCTTCTTTTCATTCTATTCTCGCTTCCAAAACCTACACTTTTTCTTCATGTGACCTGGCCTATTGTAGTGGAAACACTTGATATCTCTTCTAGACTTGGATCTTCCTCTATAATCATATGGATTTCTATTATGAGTTCTTTCACTTCTTTCTTATTTTTCAATAATAAGTGCATTAGAATAAGATTCTCCTTGTTATTTCCTTTTGGCATCTTCATTTAACAAACTATTTTTAAATATGTCTATAGTTATAGTCCCCTCTAGCATGGAGTTAGAAATTGTCACCATATAGGTTTCTCAACTTTTTTATAAATAGCTAAAAAGTATTAATTCTAGCATATCATCTTCTATATTCATTTTCATAGTAACCAGCTTGTTTGCAATACTCTAAAACGAGCTTATGTGCTCAACAATGTTACTATCATTTTTATATTTTAAATTGATAAGCTTTTGAGGAGAGAAATTTCATTTCTCACTATCTTTTTCACAAAGAGATTTTCTAATATTTGTCAAATAACATCAGCTTTGGTTTTATCAAAAATATGCTCTTGCAAATTTACATCCATCCATCTTCTAATATAGACAATAGCTTTTCTATGTTGAACCTCTCATTTCTCATCTTCCAATGTAAAATATTTTCTTTAATTTTGATAAGCTTATACAAATCTTTACAATATAGCAAATCTTCCATCATAGACCTCCATATGGAATAATTTGAAGAGTACAATTTAATCATATTGTTTGACTCTTCCATTTTAATCACACAAGAAAAACTAGTACCAAATAACTTGGCTTTGATACCACTTTATTGGGAAAAACTATTATAGTGGAATAATTATTTTCCCTTTTTGTATATCAAAATGGGTTCCTTACCAAAATATCAACTTGTTACCCAAAACAAATATTAACTAGAGCAGCATAAATAGTAGAACAATGAATCAATCATAAAGTGAGACACTGAATTTTTACGTGAAAAGCCCAATGCGAAAGAAATCACGAGACCGTGGTCCACTTCAAATCTCCACTATCACCAATAATGATAATATGTTTACAATAAGTATTCTCTAAAATAACTAGAGGATCATAATAACATCAAGAATACAGATCTTGGCTCAATAATAGCATATCATCATCATCATATATGAATTTCATAAAAGGAAAGGTTTAAGTCTCACAAAGTGAGTATATCAGAAAAGCACCTCGAATAGGACAAATCGTAGATTGGCACCATTATGATTAAAGAGCTTATTGCAAGGATTCTCTATATAAAATTTGGACCAAAATCGATAAAATTTAGTTATTTGATCGTTTAATAAAAACCTCAAAACCTAGCTTTCTCTCTCCTCTATCTTTCTTTTGTTTTCTGCATCGATCTTTTTCCTTTCGCCCACCTCTTATGTCACGCACAACGCTATTTTTTTTTTTTTTTTTTTTTAATAATTGATCAGATTTAGGCTCAATGCTCCTATTGTCCGGTCCAAGACCACCTAAATCTAATAATATTTTAATTATCTAAGTTGGGAGTTGATTCGGAGTAAACCGAGATCCTTCTTCTAAATTGATCCCAAATTAATTTCTATTAACATCGAATAAATTAGACTCCAATTATGCCCAACCTTGTAAAATTAGGTCAAGATATTTTCAACAATACTCCTCTGCTTAAGTTAGTAGACGATTTAGAGGATTCAACTAGCATTATAAGAGAAAAGATTATGTAAAATGTGAGATGTCTATTATCTAATATTGAAATATTGGTCACTTAGATACTAGAATATCAACTACCCGAGGATCCAGCGCTGAGATGATGCCAACCATATTAGTATTTCTCTTTCACCATTAAATCACCTCTTCAACTGGTCCGTTTGCAAAGAGAATCACTCTAGAGGTTTCACGTTTAACAGCTATGACAAGCCTTAATGGTAACTAATAGTCAAATAACCTACTAAACTACTACTAATAGCATCAAAATTAAAAGGAGGGACATGTCTGCACTATAAACTTGACTCTTACCGGTGATAAAAGGGAAAGGAAAAATTGAGTTAACTTTATCAAATCATATTTCAAACAAGGAAAAATATAAATTTCAACTCCACCAGAACCTAGTCGGTATCAAAGTACATTTTGCTTCTCATGCTTAAGCTCCAAAATAAGCATAAAAAAAAGAAAGAAACACGTAAACAAAGTGTTTAATACGATCAAATCAATTGATAGAGTTAATGATCTAATCTATATTTTGAGTAACGGAGGACTAGCTTCGATCATAAAAAGATAATTAAATCAGGAAGAATCAATGTTAGACCATATTGGAATATGTTAGAAGATTGGACGTCGAGCCAGAGGATCGATTGACGTATCGATAGAAGGCTTTCTGCCATGAGTTCGAGCATTGGGCCAAGAAGATCGAACATTACGCTAAGGAGATCAAATGTTGCGATAAGGCAACATGCCGATTGGGTAATACGTCGAAGGAGAAGACGATGCGCCGAAGGGTCAGACGAAGCGCTGAATGAACCAATGACATATCGAACAACATGTGATTAATGCTCTGTAATAAGTCTAGATCAAAGTAGTTTTAGTTCTAATTAGATTAGTTTAGAATATAATTAGGCCTACTCAATTAGGGGCTCATTGGGCCTGAGTTACAACTATTTTGGGTCAAGTAAAAGGCACATTCGATCACCCAAGATTATGTGGAACCACCCATGAGTTGGAAAAGTCAATAGCACACTTTTCCATGCTACCAGGCAGTGGTACCACTCAATGTCAAACTGGGAGGCGATGGTACCACCCAATGCAAGCGATGGTGTCGTCTATACCCTAAAAACTCGAGGATTTGAATTTTGGCTCCAAGTTTTGAAGCCATTTGGGGTCTATAAATACCCCACAAATTCTTGCTTGCAATACATACAAAAAGAGAGCAAAAACTCAATGATTCCAATATTGTAAAACTCTTTTAAGTATAGAGTCCCTCCTCCAAGAGCTTAGTGATAGTCCTAAGGGAGGTGTGTGAGGGAACACTTATAAAAGAGGGGTGTAAAGGTTCTCTCCTGAACTTGTGAAAAGAAGAAAGAGTGTAAGGATAGTTGATTTTTGTCCATTAGAAAGAAGATCGACGGTGAAAAGTTGGTGGCCTCGAGTGAAGCAGAATCGAGAGTGGACGTAGGTCACAATGACTGAACCACTATAAATCGATTTATATTTATGTTTTGTTGTTTACCTTTATTGCAAACTGCTTTACTTCCTCGTTACTTTAGCTGCATACTCGTATGAACATTTTCAAAGTTAAACACTCCTTGATACGATTTTATCGTACGAAGATTTTCAACTCGACGTAAGTTTTACATACGCACCAATTCACCCCCCGCGCCCTTCTCTTAGTACCTACTTGATCCTAATACAAAGAACAAATATATCTACAATAAATAATGTGCAAGCTTCTTCCCCGACGAGTTAATGCTGAGTTCTAGACCAAATCTATAGGAGCAAGCTAATTGCACGTACCAATGGTGCCAGCATAAGTTCTTGAGAAATCCTAACAAATTGAACATACTGATGACAATTCAGAATTTCATATAAAATGACATTTTATTTAATTATATACTTGTACTACAATTATATACAAGCCAGTATATAATTGTATATAATTAAATATAATTGTAGTACAATTCATATACTTGTATATTTAATTATATACAAGCCAGAATTTTTTGTCACGTCTTCACTTTCACCCCATATGCATAGGACATACAAGGAAACAGCAGTTTAATTGCATAATAGCTCATTATGGATGCCCAACGATAACACAGACTTCTAACAAAGAGCCACTCATGAGCTCAGCCATAGCCTCAAGTATCAGGCACGAATTTTCTACAATAATCCATGGACTAAGTGACACAAACGGATGCAAATTTCTCCAGCCCTTCAGCAATATATTCACATTGCAGGAGAAGATATCCAAGCAACTTCATTATATACTATGCACAATGAGTAACATACTACTAGCCGTCTTTCATTGTCACCTCAGGCACTGAATCCCTTCTGGAGAGAACTCCACTGACCGGCAGGAATGCTAATGGAAGCTTCAGCAGACACCTCAGCCATCATCTCCTTGCTGATACCGGCATTGCAGATGTTTCATCCCATACTGAGATAGAGATCCACAGTGTGCTTCAAAAGTCCTCACCTGGAAAGAGAAAAAAAAAAAAGACATCACAGCTTTATAAAATTCAAAGGAACAAAAACCAAAGAATTTCCCACATATTCCATAGGTTATAGGTTATCTAACACAAGTTTCGTTGTTGAAGTTCCTCAAGAACGAAATTGAGTACAACTGGTCTTGCAAATCATGGATCTGTAGATTGTACCTTCATATATTTTTATCCAATAGAACTGGAAATAATACACCTATTTATTCGCCAGTAAATTATAAAGCAGAAGTCTTCACTTAGATAAAAAATTGTGCCATGTCCAACCAAATTGGTACAGACAAGAAAATGCTTGAAAATAGACTCAATTGCATGATGACAAGATCATGTGATCACAGGCCACTGAAACATCAATATGATAGAAAGGTATTGCTACAAAAGCAGCCACAAACCAACTAGGACATGTTTCACAATCCGATCTTGTTATCATGGCAAACATGAGCCAGAAACCAAAATTGGTATTTCAATCTTGATTTGTGACTGCCTTAAATAGCCATAATTACATTCATAATTCATTCTGTTCATCCATAATTACATCCTTAAGGGTCTTTTTTCTTGTATTAAGTCGAAAGGAACATGCTTAAAGGCGCCCATACAGTTACAGTTAGTTTAACATTAATGAGAATCCCCATCAAGATATGATAGTGTTTGGAAATTCCCTGGTTGTTAGCATCCTATGCAACAATGACAGGCCAAGTTGTCTGCCATCAGAGGTGAAGCATAAGATACAACTTGGGAAGGACTCGTAGGCATGCTAACAGAAGACAATTTTGAAATTGTTAAAAAACATGTTGATCAATATACTCACCATCGATTTGAGGCAGGACCAATCATCCACTAAAGGCTGGCCTGCAGGGCGAACAGTTTTCAGCACTTCTGACCCTTGCTTAGAACTGAACAACAACTTCCCGATGAATTCTATACTATTGTCTACATGCAACCGATGTGATATTACTTCGAGAAGTTCCTTCTGAGCGTTACGTTTATGAGAAGAGCCTTCACGTGCCTTTTGATACTTCAATAAGAAAGGTAAAGTGTCAGTCTGAAACAACAGATGAAGCAATTGAAAGAAGTAAAAACACAAAGTTGCACTAGGTAATGCCAGAACCATGTACTGCATTTAGGGATCAGAAAGCATGAGAAGAATGAACAGAACAAGCAAAGCAAACTACATAGTAAGGATGATGCCAACCTTATGCCAGAGTAAGGAAGATGCCAACCTTTAACCGAACATCATGGTTGGTCGAGTCCCTTGAGATTATGGTGGTTCGGAGGCCGAATAGGATAGGAATCACAAAAAGTTATGATCAACAAAAGTTGTCTACCTTTTGGGCTTAGTGTGATTGGTCGAGTCCCTCAAGGTTACACTAAGACGTTGATTCGATCCCGATCCCCACTAAAAGTCTACCGAGGACTTCCGTTTCACGTGTTGAGGGTGTCGCGTGACTCGCTAGTAAAATAGTGGGAGTAGATTAAGATAGAAGTCTATATCTTGATTGTTTATTTTTCTACAAAATCTACATGTTATTTATTTCTGCTGCATTTTTATTTTCGAAAAAATCTCGCTTTCAAATCCCTTACATGGCATATTTGATGTCAACCACCTCACTAGTCCAAATTATACGGACTGGCTCCGCAACTTGAGAATTGTTCTCACGGTGGAGAAAATCACATACATATTTGACATAGTGATGCCTACGCCCGAGGAAGAGACAAGCGAAGAGACATGAGATATCGCTTTTTAGGAGTATGTCCCCAAATACTTCTGAAGAAAGGGCGAACATAGATAGAATACCCTATGCCTCAATGATAGGATCTATCATGTATGCCATGCTATGTACCAGGCTTGATATAGTGCTTGCTCTGAGTGTCACAAGCATGTATCAGGCGGATCCAGGCTTGGAGCACTAGAAAACAGTAAAGTATATCCTTAAATACTTGAGAAGGATTAAGGATCTTTTACTGGTATATGGAGATAGTAGCCTCAAGGTTGAAGGCTACACGGACTCGAGTTTCCAATCTGATATCGATGATAGCAAGTTAAATTCGGTGTATATGTACACTTTAAATGGAGGAGCAGTGTGCTGGAAGAGTTCCAAACAAGATACTATAACTGACTCGACCACAAAGGTGGAGTACATTACTGTAGGAAAGGCAGTAAAGGAGGGAGTCTGGATGAAGAAGTTCATCACAGATCTAGGAGTCATGCCTAGCAACGAGGAGTCGATTCCCTTATATTATGACAATAACGGAGCGATTGCTCAAGCGAAAGAACCCAAGTATCATCAGAAGTGTTTTGATGAAGTTCCAACTTATTAAAGAGATCGTGGCCCGAGGAGATATAATAGTGGAAAGAGTTCCATCTGAAGATAACATCACAGATCCATTGATAAAGCCGTCGTCTCATATTGTCTTTGAGCGTCATAGGGATCTGATGGGGATTATACATACAGATGATTAATTTTAGGTCAAGTGGGAGATTGCTACTCATAGGTGCCCTACAAGCCAATAATGTGAGTGATGACACGTGTAACTTGACACACATTTTTTTGCTTATTATTATTATTTGATATTTTATCATTATATAGTACTTTATATATATATATATATATATATATATATATATATATATATATATATATATATATATATATCCATGGATTTGTGCAATGAGAATCGGATCGTGATGAGGTCACGATAATGAGACCGATTCACATTTAAATACAGACCCTAAATAATCTCGGTCATATGTAACTCGAGAGGGACATCGAGATAATTAGATAGACTGGTGTGTTGTATACCCGTCCATATGATGGATGTACAGGTTCTCATTGAAGAAGGAGTTTACTGATTAATCCGCTTATGAAATGCTAGATAGTTGATTATGCCTTATAGTTAGTGATTCTGTAGTTCTAGTGGAATATTTAGTCATTCGACTAGACACCAAGGATGTCCTATATTAGTACTTCACTCTTTGATATAAACTTATAGGTTTGGAGGTTCCAGATCTAGCACAGCCGGTCATTGAGAGTGGTATCCAACCTTTCGAAGATTATTGAGTGTCGATAGAGGATCATCCGATCTTGGTGTCATAAGAGGAATATCCAATGACTCACGGCTAGCTCGATATTGGGCCCAGAGGGTCACACACACATGATAGGCGTTACGATGAATAGAGGTTCAAATATGAGATATCTGCCGGAGCCACTATTTTATTGGATATCCAATAAGCCCCTGAATTATTGAATCCTATAGATGAGATCAAATAAGAGAGATTATTGGATAGAGATCCACTAATCTAAAAGGCTTGGGTAGTTGGATTGAGATCCAATACCCATAGGGCTGGATCCACTAGGGTTAAGTTGATATGGGACAGCTATAAATAGGAGGAAACAAATGATTCATAGGCTAGAGCCTCTTTGGGTTGCCATCTCCTATTCTCCTTTCCCTTTCTCCTCCTCAGATAACAGGCCTAAAGATTTGAGGAGCATCGTTGGAGCCCTACTATGTGGATCACTACTAGAGAGAATGGCATTTGACTTCCTTTATCCTCTCCTACAGATCTATAGGGATTTAGGGATATACGATCTCCCTAGGTTACACAATATTTAATGTATACAGTTTTAAGTTTTATTGATTTTGCACAAGAATCTTCGTACGACAATGAACACATCTTTGGAAAATTTTGAGATTTTATTTTTTGTTCTTTCGTTGCGCATGTGATATTGCCCCCCAGATTTCCCCACAATGGTCTAAGAGGACAGGCTGCCTTGCCCGTGGGATGTCCCATTGTGACCCCTCCAATGTTTAAGTTAGAGGGATGAGGGAGGAGAGAGTTAATAGTATTCATAAAAGTGTAGTGTTCACCCGCTTGCCCCTGTTTAGCCTAGGCTTAGTTTTTATACCTGGGCATATGACAGCAAGGACAAGGATTGGTGAGGGTGCCCCCACCCTGATTGTTAGGGGACAATAATGGAGGTGGCTTACTGACATGTTATCTTGAGGTCGACATTAACATTAGGTGATCGGGATGATATTTACTATCTAGCCTTTTAGTCGCTTTGAGTTAGATAAGGAGTGATCCCTCCTTTAGTCGTCTGAAAGGGAGGTGTCGGGGAGGCAAACCATGCCATCGATTACTAATGCAGGGGCGTGCCCCTTTCTTCAACTGTGGTGTCAGCCAGGAGTGAGTCTTGCGGGCTTTCTTTGGGAAGTTGAGACAGATAGGGATCACGGGTTGATCCCCTGTCAACAGTTGCAAAGAGTTGATGGGGGCTCCCATACTTTTACTTAGGTGGCCTCCTCAGTTCGGATGGTGGGATGAGTTAGTGGTGCTAGTACTTTCTCTCAAACTTAGTATGCTTATATAATCAATTCAAGTGTATATCACTAGTATCCTCCATATGCTATGGAATTTGAAACTATAAATTTAAATCTTGATAAAATACTAGTATCAATAATCTATTGGTTTGATATGATCATATATTGAGCAGTTCATAGACATGTACCACCTAGTATCATCCAAAAGGATCATATATAAATAATACAGACCAATATTATACCATGTTTGGAACCATGTATTTAGGTAGACATAAGGTCCTACAAAATAATATATGTAAAGATAGGGACTCATATAAAATAATCAAACAAACAATGCTTTAGCTCAAAATTCGTGTCCAGAACTTACCTATCATATTTGGCTCTTTCAGAAAATCTAACTTGTGAACCCACTAGTGTATACTAGAAAGACCAACCTATACAAGATAGTAGAATGAACTAGCGAAAAAAACTAATTAGTCCACTAGTGTATACTAGAAAGACCAACTTATGTAAGATAGTGGAATGAACTAGAGAAAAAACTAATTGGTTCTGAAATCTAAATAAGGCATTTTCACTAGGTGCTCAAACCAAGTAAATCATCTCCAAGGTGTGTAATACCCTACCTTCATAAAAAAAAAAAAAAAAGTCTATCATAGTACTCAACTTAAAGAATTTTCTCCCGAATGGTTTGGAATTTAGGATCACTTGGCTTCCCATAAAGCTGGATGATAGCATTTCTTTTATAACCTTCCATAAACAAATTAAAACAAAGAAGATATATAACAAACAGACCATAAAACCATGAAAAAATAGATTAAAATTTAAAATAATTTATTTCCCATAATAAGATGTCAAAACCAACCATTAAATAGATATGGCAAACATATTAGTTTTGCACCATCAAATTCATTTCTAAGTTTACACAAATATATGCATAAATTTTTCTCCAAGTCATTAAGCACACCTGAAATTTAAAAAAAATTAAATAGCCTAATGGTTTAAAAAAATTTTATCTAACAAATTTCTAACACAAGAAATGTAAATTATATAATTAATTGTTCAACATTATATCTTTGAATATGTGATAACAATAATGCTCTTAAGTAGTTACACTACAATATATATTTAGAAACAAACATCAGGAAATATGTAAAGAAATATATGCAAGTACTTGTCTGTGACATTCCCATCTGCTCCAGGTTCCTTCAAACACTTTCAAATATCAAAGTAATATCTTCAGCAGGAGAATAAAGATATACACTTGCCAGAATATGGAATGAAAGTCTTGTTAAATAACACAATTCCATTGAATTGGTAACTTTGCCCATTTCTCAAAGGATGATATAAGTGGCTACAAGGAAGGATTGTAGTTGAGCTCTTTCTATATACAGGACAAAGGCTAGTAACAACACCAATGCATATGTTTACTATAGCATTGAAGGGTCAGATGATGCTACTACCATCATTCTATCCCATGTCTTTGTAACTAAAATGGAAGCTACTGATTTAGGAAGAGCCCTTACTGACCAAGAGCAAACCAAATTTTGTTTAACCATGTCAGATAGTTCATTCACACCATTGAAGTCAATAATTCTTCCAAGATGATGCAATGCAATAGATGACTATTCTGGTTCTGAATGACCAACATTATGTAGAATAAGCCCACCAATAAAGCCTCATTTCATTATTAGTTTACCGTTAAGTTTATCAATGCTCATTTCACATAATGATGATAACCATTTATCAGTCTACAAATACTATGAAATTTTTGATGCATTACAATAGAAGATCAAGATTATAAAACATAGAGAAGAAACCGTAGGAGAGAGTAATGTTCTCAGGCAACTTAAATAGAAAATCAAGCATAGCAGATGCTACTTGCCAACAAAGAGATATTAAGATATGAGCTATCTCGGGCATTTTATTATCCAATGCTTGCATGTGCTCAACAGTAATCGATTCAAGCACGCAAAAAATAATAGCCTTGGCATTTCTAGCGACATGACATCCCAAAGGAATAGTATTTTTGTAACATGAAGATGATTCCTTATTGTTTCTAGATAATGACCACCAACAAAGGTCCGCAAACTGCATGGAAGAGAGTTTAGTTGCATACCAATAGCTTCCAAAATTATTTCTCCAAACTCACCAAACTGTTTTCTTATGTTTGGGAATAACATATGCATGTGAGGAAAATGTACTTGAAATGATAGTTTAACATCTGACTGATCAGAAGACTCAAATTCTGTGGGAGTGTGTTTTGGTACCTGATGGATATGAATATGCAGATTAAAAATTCTATTACTAAATTATCGGTAAGTGCTAACTCATCCTCAAAAACTGAAAAAACGATGAAATTTGTGAAAGACCAGAGGCAATAAACAAGTGTTCCTTCAAGTATTGCTTTGTATTTCAAGATACTGACATCCATCCTAAAAGTCTAGAAAATGAACATGTGCAACTTGAAAATCTAGATATTTTCTGCATCCATGATAAATGTGGAACTAAAGTTCTGTAGATGAAACCAGCACTTTTGATACCAATGGGATATGTCCGTTCATCATTTCCAGATTAATCCTTCAAGAAGTGCCCAGCACCTTGGCAGCCCATGTAACTTTACCATTTCAAGTTGTATGTTGCCTGCTTTCAGTTGGGTGTACAAAATTGTAAGTTGTCCACTAAGATTTGCAGCTGACTGCAGTATAATGTCATTAACATTCTCTACAGAACAGGATAACTCAGTTGCAGAATGCAGTAGAAAGAGGGGAGACTCTGTAGGAGGATTACAAAGTGGCAAAGCAATGGTTGATTCTGCCTAATCAAAGTTGCCACATCAGATTCAATGTCGACTTGTGATATTTCTAAAGCCTACTGATTATCTTCAAAATAATATGTACAAGGTTTCCAAAGAGCCAAAATTCTCTCAGATTCGAGGTCCAGTTTAGCGGAAGCAGAATTTGTAGAACAGTTATATCTCTTTTACTTTCAAGATAAGCTATTGTCTCCAGATTGACATTACATCTCTTAAGGTCTTCATAAAACACCACTAATCCATTTTTATTCATGAATTTGGATCCAATGATTTTCATCTGATTCATAAGCTCTGAATTGCATCCATATGAAATCGATTATAAAGAATGAGTTGGCATAACATTCTGCAGCCAAGAGTATGGATTCTATTGCAGCTTCATGGCTTTCTGGGGTTGTCATGCTGGGAACACAAATCAGCTGCCAAATGTTCAAATTGGGAAGCCCTATATACCGAATCTTGATAGTTTACAAGTTGTAGATAATCTGCTTGTGAATACAAGTAATCAGCAAAGAAACCAATATTCTGAAAGTTGTTATTTGAAATCTTATTCACCTCTGAAACACCACAACTGAAATTCAATCTGATCCAGTCCCCAGTAAAATAATTTGAAACACTTGTCAGAACAATTTTTGACAGATCTCTAGGAGCAAACTACAGATTAGCATCTTGGAGTACATCTTTTCTTGTGGCAGCTTTAGATGCATCAATCTTTCTCTTTGCTTCATCCGGATTACTGGATGTGCTAGAAGCCCCATGAGAACATATCACAAAGTTAGAAGAAACAGCTAAAGACTCTTGATCAGCCACCTTAGGAAATGAACATTTGCAAAGGTCAATATCTGAAGGAAATGGCATATGTGGCCCCAAAACAAAAAGGAGTACACTGCAATATAGAAAGACAATGAAGACAGTATATTGTCAGCTAAAAACCAAGTAATGTAACAACCAACAAGGTGCATTTGATAAGATTCATTTTGTTGCAGGGAAAAAAAAATAATAATAATTTCTTCTTTTTTGACTCTCACATCTTTTTAAACTGTAGTCTTCACCGATCACTTCATTCTCTCTCTTTGCATCTCCAAAAATAAGCATTATAAAGTATAAACTATAAAGATGTTAAAATTTTTTTAATTTCTCTATGATATTAGCATATGCTGTTACAATAGACCTTGGTGCAATAGATTCACGTCTCCATTCACATTCCACAAAAGGAAGAATGGCAGGCCTTCGTAATGCAGTACATATAACATTGAATGCAATACAACAGTTCTTCTATTTCTCCAAGTGTATATCATTAGCATCTTCAGAAGTTGTATTCTTTGTTCCAGTAATCACAGGATCACGGAAGGGTTCTAGCATCTCTAAAAGAAATAGAAGCCTATGTTTAAATTCCTACAAGGATGGTAAAAGCATCATCTATCTGATTGGAAAGAGTAAGCAAAATTATGCTTGATACTTTAATAGAAGGTCAAACCTTATATTTTGACAGTACATCATCCATATGCTCAGACAAGGCCAGCAAGATATATTTCAAAGCAAGGATTGAAACATCGTACCGTACCGACATTTCGAGGTTGGCTTGATATGGTACGGTACGCCTAATTTAGGTGTAATGGAGTTTAAGATAATACAAATATGAGAAAAAAAGAGTTTGAGATAGTTTAACAGAGTATGAGAATGAAATGGAGTGAAATAGGGGAGAAGAATGGTTTAAAAACATGAGAAGGGTTTGAGATAGTTTAAGCGTTCCTCCTGGTAATGGGTGGTCCGCATACCGGTAACCTATCGGACCGGTACGTACCGCCTGTACCGGGTGGTACCATTCAAAATTGTATACCTTGCTTCAAAGCAGCATAAGCACGACTAGTAGATTCTGGAAACACCCGGTAGGGGCATTATGAACAGAGTCAACCAAACATGAAGCATGAAAATAAGTGCATAATCTATCATATGAAATTTTTTCCTTTTCTTGAATTTTTATTCAGGAGGAAGTGGATAGAATTTGGATAATAACGGGGGCATTGTGATGAAATTCACAGTTTCTTGAGCACACAGATGAAAGATGGATGTCACATACAGGGTTCATGAACTAAAAAGTACTAAATGACAGTAACTAGAACTAAAGGACTTGCATTCACAGGATTAGAAGTGTATATTTTAAGTGTATATTGGTATCTTAGAAACATGTAAAAAATAATCTGTTACCCATTAAGAAATATATAGCTTTCCAAGCCACAACAGTAGTTATATTGGTCCATAAAAGTCCCATAAGAGTTGAGCACAACACTCCAAAGAACTCTGTACAAGGCTACGTCATAGTTGTATCATCAAAACACTGAAACAGTAGGTTCTTTATTGGCTCTCTAGAAAAAAAGGAAAACTCCAATCCAACAGACAAAAGTTTCAGTTTCACAATAACTGCTATGATGATCAGGATCAAATTCAAGAGATCAGGGTTTTATTCAAGTGTACAAATGACTGATATTGTTGGAATCTTCATAATAAGGTAATAGATGGATCACAAAATAACATCTATGATAGGTCATAGAAAGTATTTTTTTAGTTCATCAGGATGGACATGTCAGTACAATACATGCCGATCAGCACGGTTTAAACATATGGCTGGAACAAGCCTTGTGCTTGATTGTGTGTTCAGGGACATCCTTGGTATAAAACAAAACTCCATGCTAGTATTATACTAGCATAACATAGTTCGACAATCATCAACCACTGCCATCTGAACAATCATCAAATGGTGAAACTAATTGTCATCTGAACAATCATCATCAAATATTATACCACAGCAGAACAAATTGCCTCTGAACTTCATAGTCTTTGTTATGCTAGGACTATGATGTTCAAATCAAATAACATTTTTCTCAAAATGAGGAGATTATTTCAAGAGAAAATTAGTGATTGATAATTTGACCATCCACAATAAATCACAATGTATTGACCACAAAAAAGGTCAGATCTGCACCAAGAAATGACCAAGTACTCATCAAACATAAATAGTTTTAATTGCTTATGTTAGATAATTCACCAAACATTGTTTATATATTTTCATGATGAATAGGTTAATTATGATGAATCATGATTTATATACATCTACCTATTCTAACATTAAATAAATACCAAATTTTGTCACATTAAATAGTGAACATTATACATTGATACATATCCATATCCATCATATCAATATCTTACACTTGTATCCATGACTTCATAACCAACCAACCAACCAAACGAGCATTCATTATAATAAAGAATTAAGCCTTCATAACAGTAATAAAAACAAGAAGAATGATGAAATTACTTGAATAACACCAAGAGGTCCTCCAGAAGTTCAATTGCAAGATCAACATGAAAAAGGGTCAATGCAGTTACAAAAATACAAGTTGTTGACTTAATATGTAGACTTATTATGGAAAAAGATGAAACCTTTGCAGTAATTGTATATATCCATGGTGATAATGGTCCAAAGCATAAATCAATCAATACACATGCTGCTTTTGCCTGAAGATTGAAAAATAAATGCTTACTTAGAAAGCCAAAAAGTAAGTTGTCTATTCATAATTAAACTTGGTATGAAACCAACAAACACGAGATGATAAGAATGAAGACAGATAGCCCGCACAAGCATTAAGAAGATGACGATGACATTATTATTATCTGCAACAACAAATTAATATGAATTGTTGAGACTTTTGATAAGAATACAAATGCATGTAACGTATATCACCCAGATGCATCACTGCTGAACCTGAGAGAGAGCATGCTGGACAAAAGGATGTTTCCACAAAGAAAAACTATCATCAACTTGATTTAGGAGGCTAATTGGAGGAAGACGTGCCATCAAATGAAAGGAAATCAGAATCCATCCAAATTAATTAATATATAAACTAGTAAAAGGTGTTAAAAGTTTTAACTTAAAACAGAGACCTTTCACCTGGAAGCAGTGCTTGTATAAGTGGTAATAGGGACCAAAATTTTAAATTACTGTTAGCCAATTTGCAGAACAGGAGAGGCTATCTATTCATTATAAAAGAATGTAAACACTCGACAAATTAGTTACAGAAGCAGACTCCTGGTGGCTAAAAGTTATTCCAATAGGAAAAAAACAGGATACTTAGTTTAAAAAACATTATAGGGTAGGTGATCATTTAGAACATACTTGTGAAGCACATCCAAATAAGACATGAGGACTGCCTTCTTCCGCTGCAGATATATCCAAGACATTCAAATAAGAAGCATCCCAATAATCTTCAGTTCATTTGAATTCTTCCCCAAACAAGCTCAAGTAATCAGTAGGTTGCATGTGCCTGGTTACTTCAGTTTTAACAATTTCATCAAATATTGAAGACAGACCCAACTATTCAAGTACAAAATTGCCAAATCAGGTTGTAAATTGATTTGATAAGAAACCATATCCATTCACATAATATGCATGAAAAAATAATTTAATTAACATTAGTTTCTTCATAAACTTATTGTGGAATCCTCTAAACTAAGAAAGAACACTTTTAAACACGTGGAAAGCCAAAAAGCAAAAGAATTTCTATTAAGTAATATGGAACACATCATCTATAATTATTTCAATGTTTGACACAAAATATTATAGAACAAAATGCAAAGAAGAAACAGAAGAACATCTGTAACTAACAATGTGGAGACTTGTTCATTTAAATGGCAGTCCAAATCCTTTGAGAAGATGGACCTGCATAGCCATCGTGTCTCTCACAATTCAATTGGAGATTCATATATGTCATTACAGCTGCCAATAAAAAGTTAAAAAAAAAATTAACCATCAAGTTTTAGTTCACAAAGTCAAATAGAGTGGAGTAGTTTACCTCATCATGTTCTAAGGATTGTCAATCTTAATCCAACCAATTTAGAATGATACCAACCGGTACGGGCGATACGTACCGGTCCGACGACATACCGGTTTGCGGACCACCCGCTACCGGACAGAACATGCTAGAGTGCTACAATGCTACAGTAAGAGGAAGAAATATTTAAAACTGCTCGGTAACAGTGATACAGTGCTCCAATGGTCAAATTGACCATTGGAACCCTTTCTTATGATATTTAAAAACCCTTCTTCTCCTTTATTTCACTCCATTACATTCTCATACTCTCTTAAACTATCTCAAACTCTTTTTTTCTCACATTTGTTCTCTCCTAAACTCTACAAAACAACGATTTGTAAATTGAATCGAGGCTAATTTAGGAAGATTAAGAGGAAGAACTTTCTAATCAAGAGTTATGTTTACATAAGGATAATCCGTACTAAACTGAAATATGAACCTTGCATAAGATATTCTTCAAAGCCTGAAAAAGATATATGATACTATTCTTACCTAATTTACATTGATTTTATTAAACTTATGCTATTACTATATTTATTTCTAACATAAAAATCCTATCCTAACTTTTATTTTATTTTTAGGTATTTTCGGAGGGTCTTACACCTAAATTAGGTGTACCGCTCGGTACACCCTGACGTACCGCTCGGTATACGGTACTATACCATACCGAGCCAACCTCGAAATACTAATACGGTACGGTATTGCATACCTTGATCCAACCTATAAAATTTCACCATTAAGAGCCTTATCCACATGTTGTGGTTTCCCGTCCTAACAATTATCATCCATAGAAAGCATACTTGTTGGTTTCTTATATGAGTAACTTACATTATGGACAATGCTAGTTCATGATATATAAGTTACACAGTCCCGATATTTGCATGTTAGTCAATAAAAGAAGTCACTTAAATCAAGGATTGAAATTTTGTACTATACCAAAATTTCAAGACTTATTTGATACGGTATGATACTATATACCGAGTGGTATATTTTGGTATACCGCTGTGTGTGTGTGTGTATATGTATGTATATATATATATGTATATATATATATATATATATATATATATATATATATATATATATATATATAGGTAAGCTGCACAGTTTACCTCTATGCGGGGTGACGTGCAGATAAAAAAAAAATTACGACATCTAAAAAACAAAAATATTGCGATGATGCCCGAGGCAACATTGCCCAATAAGAGAAGAAAAAAAAAAATCTTCAATTCTCTCCGCCCCACAAGCCGATGCCTCTTCTCCCGTGCACAGATGAGAAGTCGTCGACAGACGAGGAGGAGAGAGGTGACATCCAGGTTTTACCTTTTTTTCCTATTTCTTTCTTCGTCTTCTCCCTCTTCTTTCTTCTCCCTCGATCACCGTCGATAATAACACCTCAATCGATAACGATAATGCCTTAATTGATGGTACCGCTCGGTAGCGGGCTGTCCGTGTACTGGTCTATTGACGGACCGGTATGTACCGCCCGGTACGAGCAGTATCATTCGGTATTGTAGACCTTGATTTAAAGAACTAATGGGCACTTTAAATGTTAGAACTAGGAACAGAAAACTCTATTTCTCATAATAACTGGAGAGGTCAATATATGTTGCATCAATTTATTGTGACGGACTAGTCTTACCATGAAACAGTTAGGATCATGCTTATGAGTACTAACATGTTTTCAACACTGGCTTTTTATGGCCTTAAGCAACCCTCCACCTTTTTCATTCGGGCTTGGGACCGACATTGGCGGTGTTAGAAACATTGGTACTCATAACAAGAAATCAAGTAAAGAAACTAATTTTCTTTGAGAAAGATCAAAATTGAAACACCTAGCAGGAATTTAAAAGTGACAATTGTAGATCCGAAAAATAAGTATACTTCGGTCTAATTAGACAACAAAGAGGCCTTTGAATCATGGCACTACTCGCTTTTTTAAACCTAACAATGAGAAACATTTTTTGCCAACATATAAAAACATAAGAAAGTTTGTTTTCTCTATGGCTGTGATTTTGGTGAAGGGGGAAATTAAGCATAGCCATCTCTGAACATATCACTAACCTATGATACAATGACTTCCAATGCAGAAAATCTTGGAGAAAATGAAGTTCTCGATTGAGGCATTCACATCAACATAATAACTCTACTAGATTGAACATGTTTCATCTTGTTAACAACTAAGCAAAAATTTATTTACGCCTAACACATACTTATATAAGATAAATTTGTCCATTTAAATTTGTTCCTCCTAACCTTGCCTCCTGGCTAACGTTCAAGGTGAGAACATTTTTAATTAACCTAGTCTATTGGTACTCCATTTGTGCTAAGGAAACCCAACTATATAAATATTTATCCTATTCGTTTCATGAAAGATGCAATCTTTACGTAACTTTTATTCAATTTTCAGATCCATATATCAACTGGGTAGCTTGTCCTAATATCTTAATGAGGGAATGCCTTGGAAGATGAAGAGATAGCTCCATTAACAAGTGTACTAAAATAAAAAAAATCAGAAATTAAGAAAATATGGGAAGACTCTTTCAGATAATAATTTATATAAAAGAACACAATTAAATTGATTACACTATCATGGACTTGAGTTAAAGAGACATTGTAATACAAAAAAAATGTTCAAATTTTGTCACACCATCGAGGAATTAAGTTATATCATTTTTCTTGTTGTGATCAATTGCAACTTTTATTTCGGCATATCCTAAGAGTTTTGCAAGAATATATAGAATTTTTGAAACTTGAATCATATAATGTAAACTATCCGTCCAACCCATTATTTGCTTACTTTTGTCTAGATTAGATGACATAAACTAATTAGACATCTTGTTTCTGTAGGATTTCATTCCAATACATACATTTTTAGTTTAGCAACTTAAGATCCAATATACAAAAACCAAAAACTTATAATGAATAACAAATATATATTCAGGATAAGGATTATAATGAATAATAAATGTATGTTCAGGACAAGGATTGAAATTTCATACAATATCGGAGTTTTGAGATTCGCTCGGTATGATATGGTACTTACTGTATACCGAGAGGTACATTCGATATATATATATATATAACATAAAAAGGGGCGATTGCCTCGTCACCCTTTTTGGTACGTGGGGAGGGTTTTTTCTCCCACACGAGCAAAAAAACAAGCGACGTCACTTTGTTTTACTTATAAATTAACATATGACTTCTAAATTTTTTGCAAAATCAGTTAACTTAGTATACCAATAAAATGCATTGAAGTAATTCTTGAAATAATTGAACTCTTCAAAACGATTTGCAATATTTCATTAACAAATTCAGAAGGCTTAACAGAGAGAGAGAGATGGGGGACCAATTCACTAATTCAAATGAAGGTAAAGTGTGTGTTTAAGCTAAGCTTCTGGTTCGAATGATACATTGCCCCAAGATATAAACGTTCAGAATCTTACGAGTTCTTCCTGCATTCTTTCATTTTGTTAGTTCATTTTTAACAAACAATATCTAGCATATCAGCTTGGATATATAAATTTGTCCACTTTTGGGAAAAAAAAAGTACACTTGTTGTTCATTCATATACAAATTCTCTCAAATTTTTATCCAAAGTGGGAGGCTTCAAGTCAAACACTAACAAGCACCTAGTAGATGGATCTTTTCTGGATGGCTCCACGTCAAGCACGAAATATTCAAACCATTTGAAACACGAGGGTAACAAAAAAAATCTGACCAGTATGAATAACTATTATTCTGGATAACAAGAGTGAGCTAAGCATATGTGCATTAATAAAAAAAATACTAGATGATCTCATTGGTAATTGATAAGACATTCATTCTCTTGTTCTTCGATGCGTAATTTCACAACATAAAATAGATTTCTAGTTTTACAATTCAAACACCAACAACCACTAATCAAGAGAAAAAGAAGGTTGTATATGCACCATCCCCTTCTTGCAAAGGGTACACGCACCGTTGGCCACGAGCTTCTTGTTTGTCTTGATCAGGCTATGGAGTTTCCTGAGGATCATCAATGTCCACCGCATTAGCCTTGTCCATAAGGCCAATGATAGTTTACAAGATGTACATGACGATGGCAAGAGGCACAGAGGTAGAGGTGTTGGAAGGGATGGTAACTTTGGTGATGGAGACTTCAAATGCTTACCCAATATTCATTTTGTTTCTCCATTACATCCAACAAGATCATCAATATATTATTAAAAAAATGATGACTTAAATAATTCAATCGGAATTATTATGTCAAATTCAAACTTGGTACCACATGTGATATTACTGGAATCGCAATAAATAATCACAACCGCTCCTGCTACCTTAATCTCAGTAAACAAATAGGGAAGTTGGAAACATGAAATACCAACTCAAAGGTCGGTGTTATACTTACAAAAGAAAAATTTCAGATATAGTGCTTGGATGCTGAAACTTGTGGTAAATGACCACAACAGTAGAATTGAAAAAATACTGAAATAGTAGCCATGTTATTAATTGGTGAACATTTATATGAAACATAACAAGCTTGTCTATCAAGCTCATGAACATTGCTACTACTCTTCTACAGCTACAACTGATTCAGCAAGATAAATCCCAAAGACTGAAACAATCACAAATCAGAACCTTCAGATTCAATGAAGATCCTGTTAATCGGAAGGACCCGAACTACTCCACTATCACCATAATGAAGCATTTGTGAACTATTGATCTAGTAAGCTAACTTCCAAAATTTAGAACCTGCATTATATCCCATTTGGCACCATTTTTCCAGCCCTATCTTAGGATCAGAAGTGTATCTATGTTGCAGAAGACCTAGTCTATTCATGGAAAGACATGTAAATTTGATATTTTTATTCATTTCACAGGGAAAAACATAATAAACAGAATTACAATGCCTCACCTTTATCAAGCTCATAGATTTATTTGTTTGGTATCTCTTTACTATTATGAAATATACTGTGGTTTACAATTCTCTTAGGTTGAAATAACTGCTTTCTACAGAAATTATGACGCATCTTACTAAAATCAGAAATGCATTGAAGTAATTCTTGGAATAATTGAACTCTTCAAACAAGTTTGCAATATTTCATTAAAAATTTCAGAAGGCTTAACAAAAAGAGAGAGGGGGGACCAATTCACTAATTCAAATGAAGGTAAAGTATGTGTTTAAGCTGAGCTTCTGGTTTGAATGATACATTGCCCAAAGATGTAAACATTCAGAGTCTTGCGAGTTCTTTCTGCATTCTTTCATTTTGTTAGTTCATTTTTTACAAACAATGTTTAGCATATCATCTTGCATGTTTAAATTTGTCCACTTTTGGGAAAAAAAAGTACACTGTTTGTTCATTCATGTAACCCAAAATAACTAAAATTGAAAAGCCCTTGCTTTTAACTAAAAGTCTTAGTCACTAAAATTGGTTGCCATGTTGACAAACTACGTAGTTGTCTTGTAGTAAAATTCCACATGTTACCATAAATAAAGTTAATACCCATAAAAATGAATTAGAACTACTCTTGTAAACAAATTGAAATAAACAAAAAACACAACAAAAAATAATATTTTCAATCTCAGTCCGTTATCGGTTTCAATAATATATCAGAGTCGTATGGTACTGGTATATAAGATAGTATACCAACATGTTCCGCCTGGTATACAAACAAGTTGTTAGTCATTTTTTATCATTAACAAATTTGAATGAAAGAGAAAGAGATACTATAATCCAGAGTCCAAACAATAGATTATAGACATCATCAAGGTATTTATTTAGAATGTGATATTTTAGACTAAAAAAAAAACTTGGTAGATCTTTTCAAATTTCAACTATGCTTCTCTTCCGCTAAAATTTGAGCTCTAATACTGCTTTATATTTATAAAATGACCTTTTCAAGTATGCATCTCCCTTCCTCTAAAATGTAATTTCTAACAATGCCTTATATTTATTAAATGATAACTGTATTTTTTATAATTAATTCTTAATGAAGACATACAAAATGGCAACAATTAACATATTTTAGCCAATTAACAAGTATTCCTAATCACCATATTCTACCTTTTGTAAACTTTATTTCAATTACATCTATTTTTTAAAAAATCAAAATGTTCATTCCTTAAAAGCTAAGTAATGCATTACATCAAAACTAAGGAGGCATGTTAAGAGTATTTTTTCTTTGTTGACTGTATCTTTTAAATTATAAAATATGTTATCATTGATGCAATAGGTGTTTGAGGGCAAGGAAATTAGCAGAGATCCTTGATCGAGTGAACTATGTTTGTTTGAGTTAATGAAGTTCAGGTAGAGGCCCAATAGGCACTCGTCATGTCTCTTATTAGATAACTATGTTTTGGATCGAATAGGTGTAGTCTATAGGAATGCCCTTGAAGATTTTGATTCTGTGATAAACTATTATGGATTTTTAAGATTTGAGAAAAATATATTCTTAGACTAAGACAACTTTTGTGAAATTTTTAATTTTCATAAATTTGTAAACATTTCTCTAACATCTTTATCAACATAAGTAGATTTTTAATTTTTCATGTTTTTATTGTGTTAAATCTTATTTAAACATTTTTCAGACTGCTTTCAATTAAATCATATTTTCCTAATTATTTTAAATATTTTATATGTTTTGTTTGTGTTATATGTCTTTGTCAACTTCTTCTTAATTGTTATCAATATTTCTTTCTAAAATTATCTATTATTTTTTCTCATGACAAAGGAAATTTAGTTATACTCCCAATTTGGTGGCAAATTTCATTAAACAGAACAAAATAATTTGGAATTTTACCAAAAACAACTGTATTATGTTTAAAAGTCATAAAAAATAATTTATGTACTCCAAATTATTTTCCTCAAAATTTTTTTCATGTTTGGATTTTAGATAGCCATAATTAAAGTAACCAAGGTATATTGACAATAAGGATTGATGTTATTGATGTTCTGCCTGACTTGGTATGATATATTGACAACAAGGATTGACGTTCTAACAGAGTCAATTTGACAACATCAATCCGATCATTTGCTAGCATTAATTAATATATTGTACATTCCTAAAGATTTCAACTAACAATTTTTGTATTTTTGTGTTATATCACATCATATTGCGTTAGAATTGGTACCAATATTCAATTCATTCATCGAAGTTGGAAAGTACATGAAAAGCAAAAACAACTACATACAAACATAGCATACAAATCCAAGAGGGACAAGCATACGGGTCAACGATTAAGTTTTAATACCATATTACATGAAAAAATAAAAGAAGAAAAACAACATAAAGAATTACAGGGCATGACAATTTGCTTTATAAACAATAGAAGATGTTCATCAAAACTAAGTAGCTAGCTTCCTATTTAGTGATAAAAAAGAATATGATATGAGCCAAAGGTGTCATGATTCAGTTATGCATCTACTTTTATACCCAAATCTAGTGATTCTACAAAGCCTAACCTATGGAGACTAAAAATAAAAGTTTCAAATTACCATATCAAAACGTAACTGATTGAGTGTACCTTCAAAATGTATGGATAAGTACATGTGTTTTAACCTGATTAAGAAGCATCTTTTATTGAGATATCAGTTGAATGCTGCACAAATATGTTCCAATTAACAACTAGCTTTGTATGATACCTTTATAATTTGCTTTGCTAGTCATTTCAATTTGAGTGAGATTTTATTTACACTTAATATTTCACATTGTACATTTACCATCATAGAATTACAAATTAATTATTTTAGAAGTAATAACATGATAAGCAAAAAGGACCATAAAAATTACAAAAGGATGTTCTTTGAGTATCGAGTTGAGTAAAGTCAATTTAGCTAAAGCATAGCAAACAATATAAAATGCCACATTATAAAACCTTATTAACTATAGTAATGATTGCATCATAAATGCATAAGAACTTCTAGCTAACAACACATCATAAAAATTTATAGATCCAATGTTAAGGGCACAAAATTGCAGACGTGACTTCAGCAACATTTCAAGAGCCCATGTAATTCTCTCAATTTGGATAAGTGAACATAAACAAAAACTTCGGATCAGTGAGCATAACTAAAATCTTGATCACAAGCACTACAAAATGCTATTGGAAGTTGAATCTAGACAACATAAGAGCTAATAATCAAAGAAAAGACATTCTACCAAGTGACACTATCCCATAATTCCATATCCACATATTGCAATCGCCATCATCTGAGAAATGACCAAACTGAAACCATCAACAATTGAGTCCCAAATCCAAGACATTCAAATAAGAAGCATCCCAATAATCTTCAGTTCATTTGAATTCTTCCCCAAACAAGCTCAAGTAATCAGTAGGTTGCATGTGCCTGGTTACTTCAGTTTTAACAATTTCATCAAATATTGAAGACAGACCCAACTATTCAAGTACAAAATTGCCAAATCAGGTTGTAAATTGATTTGATAAGAAACCATATCCATTCACATAATATGCATGAAAAAATAATTTAATTAACATTAGTTTCTTCATAAACTTATTGTGGAATCCTCTAAACTAAGAAAGAACACTTTTAAACACGTGGAAAGCCAAAAAGCAAAAGAATTTCTATTAAGTAATATGGAACACATCATCTATAATTATTTCAATGTTTGACACAAAATATTACAGAACAAAATGCAAAGAAGAAACAGAAGAACATCTGTAACTAACAATGTGGAGACTTGTTCATTTAAATGGCAGTCCAAATCCTTTGAGAAGATGGACCTGCATAGCCATCGTGTCTCTCACAATTCAATTGGAGATTCATATATGTCATTACAGCTGCCAATAAAAAGTTCAAAAAAAAATTAACCATCAAGTTTTAGTTCACAAAGTCAAATAGAGTGGAGTAGTTTACCTCATCATGTTCCAAGGATTGTCAATCTTGATCCAACCAATTTAGAATGATACCAACCGGTACGGGCGATACGTACCGGTCCGACGACATACCGGTTTGCGGACCACCCGCTACCGGACAGAACATGCTAGAGTGCTACAATGCTACAGTAAGAGGAAGAAATATTTAAAACTGCTCGGTAACAGTGATACAGTGCTCCAATGGTCAAATTGACCATTGGAACCCTTTCTTATGGTATTTAAAAACCCTTCTTCTCCTTTATTTCACTCCATTACATTCTCATACTCTCTTAAACTATCTCAAACTCTTTTTTTCTCACATTTGTTCTCTCCTAAACTCTTCAAAACAACGATTTATAAATTGAATCGAGGCTAATTTAGGAAGATTAAGAGGAAGAACTTTCTAATCAAGAGGTATATTTACATAAGGATAATCCGTACTAAACTGAAATATGAACCTTGCATAAGATATTCTTCAAAGCCTGAAAAAGATATATGATACTATTCTTACCTAATTTACATTGATTTTACTAAACTTATGCTATTACTATATTTATTTCTAACATAAAAATCCTATCCTAACTTTTTTTTTATTTTTAGGTATTTTCGGAGGGTTTTACACCTAAATTAGGTGTACCGCTCGGTACACCCTGACGTACCGCTCAGTATACGGTACTGTACCATACCGAGCCAACCTCGAAATACTAATACGGTACGGTATTGCATACCTTGATCCAACCTATAAAATTTCACCATTAAGAGCCTTATCCACATGCTGTGGTTTCCCGTCCTAACAATTATCATCCATAGAAAGCATACTTGTTGGTTTCTTATATGAGTAACTTACATTATGGACAATGCTAGTTCATGATATATAAGTTACACATTCCCAATATTTGCATGTTAGTCCATAAAAGAAGTCACTTAAATCAAGGATTGAAATTTTGTACTATACCAAAATTTCAAGACTTATTCGATACGGTATGATACTATATACCGAGTGGTATATTTTGGTATACCGTTGTGTGTGTGTGTGTGTATATATGTATGTATATATATATATGTATATATATATATATATATACATATATATATAGGTAAGCTGCACAGTTTACCTCTATGCGGGGTGATGTGCAGATAAAAAAAAAATTACGACATCTAAAAAACAAAAATATTGCGATAATGCCCGAGGCAACATTGCCCAATAAGAGAAGAAAAAAAAAAATCTTCGCTTCTCTCCGCCCCACAAGCCGATGCCTCTTCTCCCGTGCACAGATGAGAAGTCGTCGACAGACGAGGAGGAGAGAGGTGACATCCAGGTTTTACCTTTTTTTCCTATTTCTTTCTTCGTCTTCTCCCTCTTCTTTCTTCTCCCTCGATCACCGTCGATAATAACACCTCAATCGATAACGATAATGCCTTAATTGATGGTACCGCTCGGTAGCGGGCTATCCGTGTACTGGTCTATTGACGGACCGGTATGTACCGCCCGGTACGAGCAGTATCATTCGGTATTGCAGACCTTGATTTAAAGAACTAATGGGCACTTTAAATGTTAGAACTAGGAACAGAAAACTCTATTTCTCATAATAACTGGAGAGGTCAATATATGTTGCATCAATTTATTGTGACGGACTAGTCTTACCATGAAACAGTTAGGATCATGCTTATGAGTACTAACATGTTTTCAACACTGGCTTTTTATGGCCTTAAGCAACCCTCCACCTTTTTCATTCGGGCTTGGGACCGACATTGGCGGTGTTAGAAACATTGGTACTCATAACAAGAAATCAAGTAAAGAAACTAATTTTCTTTGAGAAAGATCAAAATTGAAACACCTAGCAGGAATTTAAAAGTGACAATTGTAGATCCGAAAAATAAGTATACTTCGGTCTAATTAGACAACAAAGAGGCCTTTGAATCATGGCACTACTCGCTTTTTTAAACCTAACAATGAGAAACATTTTTTGCCAACACATAAAAACATAAGAAAGTTTGTTTTCTCTATGGCTGTGATTTTGGTGAAGGAGGAAATTAAGCATAGCCATCTCTGAACATATCACTAACCTATGATACAATGACTTCCAATGCAGAAAATCCTGGAGAAAATGAAGTTCTCGATTGAGGCATTCACATCAACATAATAACTCTACTAGATTGAACATGTTTCATCTTGTTAACAACTAAGCAAAAATTTATTTACGCCTAACACATACTTATATAAGATAAATTTGTCCATTTAAATTTGTTCTTCTTAACCTTGCCTCCTGCCTAACGTTCAAGGTGAGAACATTTTTAATTAACCTAGTCTATTGGTACTCCATTTGTGCTAAGGAAACCCAACTATATAAATATTTATCCTATTCGTTTCATGAAAGATGCAATCTTTACGCAACTTTTATTCAATTTTCAGATCCATATATCAACTGGGTAGCTTGTCCTAATATCTTAATGAGGGAATGCCTTGGAAGATGAAGAGATAGCTCCATTAACAAGTGTACTAAAATAAAAAAAATCAGAAATTAAGAAAATATGGGAAGACTCTTTCTGATAATAATTTATAAAAAAGAACACAATTAAATTGATTACACTATCATGGACTTGAGTTAAAGAGACATTGTAATACAAAAAAAATGTTCAAATTTTGTCACACCATCGAGGAATTAAGTTATATCATTTTTCTTGTTGTGATCAATTGCAACTTTTATTTCGGCATATCCTAAGAGTTTTGCAAGAATATATAGAATTTTTGAAACTTGAATCATATAATGTAAACTATCCGTCCAACCCATTATTTGCTTACTTTTGTCTAGATTAGTTGACATAAACTAATTAGACATCTTGTTTCTGTAGGATTTCATTCCAATACATACATTTTTAGTTTAGCAACTTAAGATCCAATATACAAAAACCAAAAACTTATAATGAATAACAAATATATGTTCAGGACAAGGATTATAATGAATAATAAATGTATGTTCAGGACAAGGATTGAAATTTCATACAATATCGGAGTTTTGAGATTCGCTCGGTATGATATGGTACTTACTGTATACCGAGAGGTACATTCGATATATATATATATAACATAAAAAGGGGCGATTGCCTCGTCACCCTTTTTGGTACGTGGGGAGGGTTTCTTCTCCCACGCGAGCAAAAAAACAAGCGACGTCACTTTGTTTTACTTATAAATTAACATATGACTTCTAAATTTTTTGCAAAATCAGTTAACTTAGTATACCAATAAAATGCATTGAAGTAATTCTTGAAATAATTGAACTCTTCAAAACGATTTGCAATATTTCATTAACAAATTCAGAAGGCTTAACAGAGAGAGAGAGATGGGGGACCAATTCACTAATTCAAATGAAGGTAAAGTGTGTGTTTAAGCTAAGCTTCTGGTTCGAATGATACATTGCCCCAAGATATAAACGTTCAGAATCTTACGAGTTCTTCCTGCATTCTTTCATTTTGTTAGTTCATTTTTGACAAACAATATCTAGCATATCAGCTTGGATATATAAATTTGTCCACTTTTGGGAAAAAAAAAGTACACTTGTTGTTCATTCATATACAAATTCTCTCAAATTTTATTCCAAAGTGGGAGGCTTCAAGTCAAACACTAACAAGCACCTAGTAGATGGATCTTTTCTGGATGGCTCCACGTCAAGCTAACTTCCAAACTTTAGAACTGCATTATATCCCATTTGACACCATTTTTCAAGCCCTATCTTAGGATCAAAAGTGTATCTATGTTGCAGAAGACCTAGTCTATTCATGGAAAGACATGTAAATTTGATATTTTTATTCATTTCACAGGGAAAACCATAATAAACAGAATTACAATGCCTCACCTTTATCAAGCTCATAGATTTATTTGTTTGGTATCTCTTTACTATTATGAAATATACTGTGGTTTACAATTCTCTTTGGTTGAAATAACTGCTTTCTACAGAAATTATGACGCATCTTACTAAAATCAGAAATGCATTGAAGTAATTCTTGGAATAATTGAACTCTTCAAACAAGTTTGCAATATTTCATTAAAAAATTCAGAAGGCTTAACAAAAAGAGAGAGGGGGGACCAATTCACTAATTCAAATGAAGGTAAAGTATGTGTTTAAGCTGAGCTTCTAGTTTGAATGATACATTGCCCAAAGATGTAAACATTCAGAGTCTTGCGAGTTCTTCCTACATTCTTTCATTTTGTTAGTTCATTTTTTACAAACAATGTTTAGCATATCATCTTGCATGTTTAAATTTGTCCACTTTTGGGAAAAAAAAGTACACTGTTTGTTCATTCATGTAACCCAAAATAACTAAAATTGAAAAGCCCTTGCTTTTAACTAAAAGTCTTAGTCACTAAAATTGGTTGCCATGTTGACAAACTACGTAGTTGTCTTGTAGTAAAATTCCACATGTTACCATAAATAAAGTTAATACCCATCAAAATGAATTAGAACTACTCTTGTAAACAAATTGAAGTAAACAAAATACACACCAAAAAATAATATTTTCAATCTCAATCCGTTATCGGTTTCAATAATATATCAGAGTCGTATGGTACTGGTATATAAGATAGTATACCAACATGTTCCGCCTGGTATACAAACAAGTTATTAGTCATTTTTTATCATTAACAAATTTGAATGAAAGAGAAAGAGATACTATAATCCAGAGTCCAAACAATAGATTATAGACATCATCAAGGTATTTATTTAGAATGTGATATTTTAGACTAAAAAAAAAACTTGGTAGATCTTTTCAAATTTCAACTATGCTTCTCTTCCCCTAAAATTTGAGCTCTAATACTGATTTATATTTATAAAATGACCTTTTCAAGTATGCATCTCCCTTCCTCTAAAATGTAATTTCTAACAATGCCTTATATTTATTAAATGATAACTGTATTTTTTATAATTAATTCTTAATGAAGACACACAAAATGGCAACAATTAACATATTTTAGCCAATTAACAAGTATTCCTAATCACCATATTCTACCTTTTGTAAACTTTATTTCAATTACATCTATTTTTTAAAAAATCAAAATGTTCATTCCTTAAAAGCTAAGTAATGCATTACATCAAAACTAAGGAGGCATGTTAAGAGTATTTTTTCTTTGTTGACTGTATCTTTTAAATTATAAAATATGTTATCATTGATGCAATAGGGGTTTGAGGGCAAGGAAATTAGCAGAGATCCTTGATCGAGTGAACTATGTTTGTTTAAGTTAATGAAGTTCAGGTAGAGGCCCAGTAGGCACTCGTCATGTCCCTTATTAGATAACTATGTTTTGGATCGAATAGGTGTAGTCTATAGGAATGCCCTTGAAGATTTTGATTCTGTGATAAACTATTATGGATTTTTAAGATTTGAGAAAAATATATTCTTAGACTAAGACAACTTTTGTGAAATTTTTAATTTTCATAAATTTGTAAACATTTCTCTAACATCTTTATCAACATAAGTAGATTTTTAATTTTTCATGTTTTTATTGTGTTAAATCTTATTTAAACATTTTTCAGACTGCTTTCAATTAAATCATATTTTCCTAATTATTTTAAATATTTTATATGTTTTGTTTGTGTTATATGTCTTTGTCAACTTCTTCTTAATTGTTATCAATATTTCTTTCTAAAATTATCTATTATTTTTTCTCATGACAAAGGAAATTTAGTTATACTCCCAATTTGGTGGCAAATTTCATTAAACAGAACAAAATAATTTGGAATTTTACCACAAACAACTGTATTATGTTTAAAAGTCATAAAAAATAATTCATGTACTCCAAATTATTTTCCTCAAAATTTTTTTCATGTTTGGATTTTAGATAGCCATAATTAAAGTAACTAAGGTATATTGACAATAAGGATTGATGTTATTGATGTTCTGCCTGACTTGGTATGATATATTGACAACAAGGATTGACGTTCTAACAGAGTCAATTTGACAACATCAATCCGATCATTTGCTAGCATTAATTAATATATTGTACATTCCTAAAGATTTCAACTAACAATTTTTGTATTTTTGTGTTATATCACATCATATTGCGTTAGAATTGGTACCAATATTCAATTCATTCATCGAAGTTGGAAAGTACATGAAAAGCAAAAACAACTACATACAAACAAAGCATACAAATCCAAGAGGGACAAGCATACGGGTCAACGATTAAGTTTTAATACCATATTACATGAAAAAATAAAAGAAGAAAAACAACATAAAGAATTACAGGGCATGACAATTTGCTTTATAAACAATAGAAGATGTTCATCAAAACTAAGTAGCTAGCTTCCTATTTAGTGATAAAAAAGAATATGATATGAGCCAAAGGTGTCATGATTCAGTTATGCATCTACTTTTATACCCAAATCTAGTGATTCTACAAAGCCTAACCTATGGAGACTAAAAATAAAAGTTTCAAATTACCATATCAAAACGTAACTGATTGAGTGTACCTTCAAAATGTATGGATAAGTACATGTGTTTTAACCTGATTAAGAAGCATCTTTTATTGAGATATCAGTTGAATGCTGCACAAATATGTTCCAATTAACAACTAGCTTTGTATGATACCTTTATAATTTGCTTTGCTAGTCATTTCAATTTGAGTGAGATTTTATTTACACTTAATATTTCACATTGTACATTTACCATCATAGAATTACAAATTAATTATTTTAGAAGTAATAACATGATAAGCAAAAAGGACCATAAAAATTACACAAGGATGTTCTTTGAGTATCGAGTTGAGTAAAGTCAATTTAGCTAAAGCATAGCAAACAATATAAAATGCCACATTATAAAACCTTATTAACTATAGTAATGATTGCATCATAAATGCATAAGAACTTCTTGCTAACAACACATCATAAAAATTTATAGTTCCAATGTTAAGGGTATAAAATTGCAGACTTGACTTCAGCAACATTTCAAGAGCCCATGTAATTCTCTCAATTTGGATAAGTGAACATAAACAAAAACTTCGGATCAGTGAGCATAACTAAAATCTTGATCACAAGCACTACAAAATGCTATTGGAAGTTGAATCTAGACAACATAAGAGCTAATAATCAAAGAAAAGACATTCTACCAAGTGACACTATCCCATAATTCCATATCCACATATTGCAATCGCCATCATCTGAGAAATGACCAAACTGAAACCATCAGCAATTGAGTCCCAAATTTCATCAAGACAAACACACCAACATTAACACCTAAAGGTCGAGGAGAGGTCATAAACTAATCCTTATCAAGCTATGACAAATAACAATCACCAAGAGAGAACTCTAAGATCACAAGAAAGGTAGCTTTGCATTTAATATTCCATTTAAAATCACAAAAATATTTAAAGATGGACATTTGTCTTCATGATTTCTTACTTCTTGAGATTCTCTTCAATTTTTTTAAAAAAATTTCTGACCTAGTTCCTAGCTCAGAGCACCATTAACATAACCAAAAAAACTGATAGCACCAACACTTGAGAGTAAATAAATCTAAATCACCATTGTTGAAATTGTATGACACCCAATGGTTATAACCAATCATACAGCATTTTAGAAAATGATAGTAGCTACCCATGATATCTTCACTTCTTGTTGTTGTTGGTACAATGAACAATCTGAATCTTGAACGAGGCAAATACACAAAGATGCACAAATTACTAAATATGGCATGTCACGTAAAACTAGATAACTGACATCAATAAAATATTTCCTATATAAGATTAGAGAATGGACTACATAACAGCAGAAAAAAAATATCTCAGATAGATTTATTTTCTGAATTTCTATATTCATGACCAAGGTCTGCAATACCGAATTGTACCGCCCAGTACGAACAGTACATACCGGTACGCAGACCGCCCGCTATCGGGTGGTACATTCAAAAAAACCTCGTATCGAACGATACGATATAATATCGAGCGGTAACGGTCGAAATTTCAACCGTTACCGCCCGGCACAAGTCGGTAACGGTCGATTTCGATCATTACCGCACTGTAGCAGTGCTACAGTGCTCCAACGGACAATTTGACCGTTGGAGCCCTTTCTCATTCTATTTAAGCTATTCTTCTCCCCTATTTCATTATACTCTCTTAAACTCTCTCTCAAACTTTTTTTTCTCTCCTAAACTCTACAAAACAACGATTTGTGAATTCAATCGAGGCTAATTTGGGAAGATTAAGAGAAAGAGCTTTCTAATCAAGAGATATGTATTAGCTTTCTTTAATTAGAGAGTAATTAAGATCTTTAACATTATGATTAGTATGTTTCATACATATTAAATATTGAATAATATTTATGATAGTAAAATAAGTTTAATTAAGTTTTATTAAAGTTATTTAATGCTATGATTAGTCATTTTAATGATGATTTAATCGAAATTTATTCGATTTTATATCAATTAAATGTCTTTAATACCTATTAGGGTATTTGTCATGTTTATAGTGTTGAAAGAGAAGTAATTAGTGAAAAATTAACTATGTTAATCGTATAATTAGTGTAGATAAATAATGATTTTATCATAATTTAAATCATATTGGATTAAAATTACATATTTGAATCATATTGATCCCATTGACCTCCAATTCTACAACGAAGATTCAGAGCCAATGTTAGATTGGGTGGAGGCCCGTCATTCGTTTTGGTGGTAAAATCAACAATCAGGTATATCTACATATGTAATTATTTAATTAATTTAAATTTTAGAGTTTATATTGTAATAAAATAGTCTAACAATTCAAATGATTTTTCTGTAGATATTTCAATCTATAACGGGCTGAAATACGAACCTCGAACAAAACTATCTCAAAGCCCGAAAAAGATATGTGATACTATTCTTACCTAATTTACATTGATTTTGCTAAACTTATACTATTACTATATTTATTTATATCTTGAAAACCCTATCCTAACTTTTTTTTTATTTTCAGGTATTTTCGGAGAGTTTAACGGACTGAAATCAGGTGTACCGCTCGGTGCACCTGGGGGTATCGCTCGGTACACCGTACCATACCGTACCGAGCCCAGGTCGAAACACCGGTACGGTACGATATTGCGAACCTTGTTCATGACAACCAAAGCAATAATATACTCCTAAATTCTAGACATCTAGAAATGCATACTTAGAGCAATGAGGAAACTATTTGCTGCCTCATGTTCAAATGTGGGAAAAAAAACAATTTTGAAAAGTGGAGCCAACAACTGAAAGTCCAACAACTAATTGTGCGAAGTCTTTAAGTGACTCATCAACAGCGAAGGTATTATGTTCAGTACCTTTACATGCAAATCCAACAAGGTAGGAAAACCTATATTATTAATATGATAAATTGTCAGTTTTAAAATGATAAAACGATTAGTTAAATATCAGCTACAGAATATATAGTCAGAATAGTGCAAAGTGGAAAACACACAAATAAAAGAGAAAAAACAAAGTCTAAAGGAATCAAAATGTGTCTAAAAATATTATCAATGAATGATATATAATAAAGAGCAGTATCTAAAATGCAATTCCAGAATTTGATAGGTCTTTTTTTTGCTTTCTTACGGAACAGAGAGACTAATAGAAGTCACAATTCTTTGTTAGTAATGAGTAATGACAACTAATTTGTTCGAAAGATTATGGAATGTTATTATTGATGAATAATATAACACAAGGAGAAAAAACAAAGTCTAAAGGAATCAAAACATGTCTAAAAATATTATTGATGAATGATCTGTAATAGAAGAGCAATATCTAGAATGCAATCCAGAATTTGATAAGATCTCTTTTTTTCTTTCTTACATAACAGAAAGACTAATAGAAGTCACAATTCTTTGTTAGTAATTATAACTAATTTGATAAAAAGATTACAAAATGTTAAGAGGCAGGCCAGAAGTTAGACAAGAAAGAGAATTAATTAGAGTAGTAGACTTTTCAATGATAAAATTTGAGAAACCACCATAGATACTTTCTAGTAAAGGAGTAACCAAAATATTCAATAAAGAAAGGATACTTGAACCTGATTCTCAAATTCCAGTAAATGAAACATCAATGCTCTAAGTCTCTTTGTCCCTGAATGAAAAAAAAAAAGCAATGTGCCTTGATTATAACATGAATGAAAGGTAAGCCTCAACATATGACTGAAGCATCACAAATGGCAATCTATGAGAAAATTGTTAGAGGTGAAATATCTTTAAGCATGAAACAATTTGCAAACAACTTAATCTATAATCAGTGACGTTAGGCAAAATCTCATTGTATGAAGCTGAAAATATTGACGGTTATGACTAATAGTAGACATTTGTTATAATATTGACAATTATGGAAAGACCCTTACCGTAAATTTATGGAGGAAAAGGAGAAAAAGAGGAAAAAATATGATGGAACTTAAAAATGGTGTCCATATTCCTTCTTAAAATCCATATGCAGGCTCAACAAAAAAACAACATATGACTTCTAAATTTTTTACAAAACCAGTTCACTTAGTATATCACTAAAATGCATTGAAGTAATTCTTGGAATAATTAAACTCTTCAAAACAATTTGAAATATTTCATTAAGAAGTTCAGAAAGCACAGAAAAAGAGGCGAGGACCAATTCATTAATTCAAATGAAGGAAAAGTGTGTTTAAGTTGAGCTTCTAGTTTGAATGATACATTGTCCAAAGATGTAACATTCAGTCTTGCGAGTTCTTCCGGCTTTCTTTCATTTTGTTAGTTCATTTATGACAAACAATGTCTAGCATATCAGCTTGGAGATTTTATATAAAGTCGTCCACTTTTGGAAAAAAAAAGTAAACTAGTTGTTCATTCATGTTACAAATTCTCTCAAATTTATATTCAAAGTGTGAGGCTTCAAGTCAAACACTAACAAGCACCTAGTAGAAGGATCTTTTATGGATGGCTCCACATCAGGTACGAAATATTCAGACCATTTGAAATAGAGGGGAGAATAACAAAATCTAACCAGTATGAATAATTATTATTCTGGATAATAAGGGTGAGCTAACCATATGTGCATCAATAAAAAAATGCATAATTTCACAACATAAAACTGATTTCTAGTTTTATAATTCAAACACCAACAACCATTAATCAAGAGAAAAAGAAGGTTGTATATGCACCTTCCCCGTGTTGCAAAGGGTGCACGCACCGTTGGCCATGAGCTTCACTGCAGCTTCTTGTTTGTCTCGATCAAGCTCTGGAGCTTTCTGAGGATCATCAATCTCCACCGCATTAGCCTTATCCATAAGGCCAATGATAGTTTACAAGATATATATGATGATGGCAAGGGGCACAGAGGTAAAGGTGTTGGAAGGGATGGTAACTTTGGTGATGGAAACTTCAAATGCTTACCCAATATTCAATTTGTCTCTCCATTACAACCAACAAGATCATGAATAGATTATTAAAAAAAATGATGACTTAAATAAATCAATCAGAATTATCATGTCAAATTCAAACTTGGTACCACATGTGATATTACTGGAATCGCAATAAATAATCACAACCGCTGCTGCTACCTTAATCTCAGTAAACAAATAGGGAAGTTGGAAACAAGAAATACCAACTCAAAGGTCGGTGTTATACTTACAAAGGCAAATTTCAGATATAGTACTTGGATGCTGAAACTTGTGGTAAATGACCACAATAGCATAATTGAAAAAATATTGAAATAGTAGCCATGTCATTAATTGGTGAACATTTATATGAAACATAGCAAGCTTGTCTATCAAGCTCATGAACATTGCTACCACTCTGCTACAACTACAGCTGATTCAGCAAGATAAATCCAAATCGAAACCTTTAATGAAGATCCTGTTAATCGGAAGGACCCGAACTACTCCACTATCACTATAATGAAGCATTTATGAACTGTTGGTCTAGTAAGCTAACTTCCAAACTTTAGAACTGCATTATATCCCATTTGACACCATTTTTCAAGCCCTATCTTAGGATCAAAAGTGTATCTATGTTGCAGAAGACATAATCTATTCATGGAAAGACATATAAATTTGATATTTTTGTTCATTTCACAGGGAAAAACATAATAAACAGAATTACAATGCCTCACCTTTATCAAGCTCATAGATTTATTTGTTTGGTATCTCTTTACTATTATGGTATATACTATGGTTTGCAGTTCTCTTAGGTTGAGTAACTGCTTTCTACAGAAATTATGACACATCTTACTAAAAACAGAAAATTTTAGGCTTGGATTTCACTCTTGAACTTATCTATATTTTCGAAAAATTTCAAATTGAAAGTTATTCATTTCATGAACAGTTTTTTAAACAATATCTGAGTGGTTGATCAACAGTCTTTTGATTATCAAACACAATTCTAGTTTTGCAACTCCACAATTTTCTAAATTATTTCACCCTCTAAACAAAATCCTGAGATGCTTTAGTATCTTTGTATATGCAAATAAACATTAAAAAAAATACTATTTCAAGTGAAATGAAGTACTCCGTAGTGAAATAAGATCTACACCAAATAAAAGTTTTCACGGGTTCTAGAATGGTCCTAAAAGAACATAAAAAATCTGAAGGCTAATGGATATTTTAGGGAACCTTTAGTCACCCAAAAAATAAAGACATAAGAAGTTACATCTTATATCAAAATTATGCATAGATCTCTTAGTTGTTGAATATGATTATAGTTGTGCAACACCATAAGTTTCCATATTTTCACTCTCTAAGCAAATCCAAAGATGCTTTAATACCTTTGTATCTGTAAATAAAGATTTAGCAAAGACACCATAGCAAGATTTTAAATTCATCATGTGAAAGTACTTTGATCTGGCAATAGAGCTACACAGTTCAATCTTCAAAGTTTCTTAATGGTCCTAAAGGAATATAAAATTCTGAAGTTCAACTTATATCATAGGAAACCTATAGTTAGAAAAGAAAAAAGAAGCATAGGGTCATAGGCAATTACCTCTTATAATGCATAGATCTCACGATTGTCAAACACACTTCTAGATATGCAATGTGATGTCTTCATGTGATAACTAGGCCATATTGAATGTTATAAGAAATCTCAACTCAAAAAAAAATGGAAAAGGAAATCTGAAGTTTGTTATACGGTTCAATCTTCAAAGTTTGTTATGGCAATGTGATATCTTCATGTGATACTTAAGGCCATATTACAAGTGCTTTGTTCTGGCAATAGAGCTATATAGTTCAATCTTATAGTCAGAAACTTATAGTCGGAAACTTATAGTCCTAAAAGAATATAGTCCTAAAAGTTTTTTTATAGTCCAAAGTTTCTTTATAGTCCTAAAAGAATATAAAATTCTTAAGTTTAACTTATATCATAGGAAACTTATAGTCGGAAACAAAAAATAGAAACATAAGGCCATAGGCAATTACCTCTTATAATGCATAGATCTCTCAATTGTCAAACACTCTTCTAGGTGTGCAATGTGATGTCTTCATGTGATACCAAAGCCATATTGAATATCATAAGAAATCTGAACTCAAAAAAGAAAAAAAACAATAAGCATCTATCAGTTTGATCTAATTATGCATGATTAGCATACACAACAAAATATATAGTCTGCACAAAAATTCTCAAACAAAAATGAGATAAAGATAGTAACTTACAAAAAAGAAACACAAGAGAAGCAAATTGAAATCACTTTAAACCACATAATTAGATTATAACAATTGGGCAAAAATTATAGACCACATGTTTCATCAATTGGGCAATAATCATATCGATAACTATGAAATGATAAACAATAAATAGGAAACAAAAATCAAACTCGTAGCTGCAATGATAGTCATGTTGTAAATAAGCCTACTAAAATGCTGTAAAAGGCTGTAAGGCTTCTAACTTACCTTAGGCGGTTGCGCTCATATTTGAAGATCTCGAATCCATGCGCTTGTATGAAAATGTGCTGCCTCTTTGACACCACGAAACTTCCCATTGCAATGTTACCAACAACAGATCTTCATGTCAAGCACTAGAGAAGTCTTTCATTTGGAATCTTAATCATTTCCACCTATCCGCCTTTTCATCTTATGAGAACATTAAATTGGGCAAAGGGCAGTTCAGGTTTTGTTATTTTGGGAGTCTCAAAGATATTCCAAAACCTGACTGTCTCATCTGCTGCTGCAGAAGCTACTACACCTCCCAGTGGACTCCCAGCCAAGGAAAGAACCCGGGATGAATGACCGGAAACCTCAGCCACTCTCGTCATGGATGGGTAATTCCACAAGGTGAGTTGATTGTTCGGCGAACCATGAGAGGTCAGTAATTCAGATTTGTTTTTGTCCCATAGCAAAGCACAAACTTCAGAGCCAGCATCAATCGAGTTCAAGCAAGCACCATTAACGGTGTTCCAAAACTTAACGCAATGATCATTGCAACCTCCACCAGAAGCCAGCAGGTTGCTCCGAGTTGGGCACCAGTCAACGGCCTTCACAATGGAAGTGTGGCTGCTGATCCTGTGAAGCCATTGACGTTGACGTGGATGGTCACGTGAGACAGGCATGCAGGCATCCCATATGTGCACTAGTTTGTCCTGCCCTCCACTCGCCAAATACCGCCCTGACAACACGGACCATTTAAGACTACAAACTCCACGCAGATGCCCATTATAGAAACAGATGAACATGTCATCCTTTCTAAAGTCATAATCAACAACAGTGCCATCAAATCTTCCGACTGTCAAGATTGAATTACTTCTCCACGCAAGTGACAACACAGGGGCCTGGTTCTCATCTTCCATCCCATCCACGACATGTCCTGTTGCTGTATCGATCAGGGATAAATCTGAATTGCCAAATGCGACAGCAAGAACTGCACAGTCTGGCGACCAGCGGATGCAAGTGATAGGTCCTCTGTCTTCTTCGGGTTGTAGAAGCTTAGTCGACTCGTTTGCAGCGTCCCAGAGATACACTGCGTCCTCAAGGCCAATCGCCAACACATTATTGCTTCCCCAGTCGAGGAGATTCAAAACATTATCATCCAACAAGCCGTGGATTACCAAAACCCTCTCTGGTTCTTTAGGGATTCGCCTCTGCTGCTTCTTCTGCGGCCGAATGGGCTCGTCAAACTCGGGCAGCTTGCTGGCCGACGCTTCAGGTGCAGTCTTGAAAGCGAGGATACGAGACCTGTTCTTCAAAATGCACTCGTCAAGAAGCTTTTGGTACGCCACGCTCGATGGGGATTCCCTCGAACCATCACGCTGCGGTCTCGAAGGCCCGGTTAGGGCAAAGCGTGCGTAGTCCATGTCCATCGCCGACCGGAACGGGATGAAGCGGTCGTACTCCACACGCCTAGAACGCGAAGAAGACATATTTTCCAATCGAAACCAGAACGAGACTGGCTAGGTGACGAAAAACGATCGAGAAAACCAGAAAGATCGATCTTCCCACAAGAAAGTCGACAACCAAGAATCGATTAAAAGAACCCCAAGACCAACAAAAATTCTGAACCCTAATCAAAATTTCGACGGATGAAGAACCAAGCGAAACGAAACAAGAGAAAAAAGAAAGGAATGAGATCACCGCAATAAAAATCGAAGGGAAGGACCCTCGCAGCTGTGCCCGTTCGTGTTCGTCGGAGAGCAGTTCCGACCTTCGCAGAACGACGAGATCGCCGAGAGTCGAGAGTCGAGAGCCGAGAGGACGAGAGCGCGCGAGGGGAGAGAAGTTGTTGTGATTGCAACAGAGTGGGCCCTCGGGTTATATAGATGCCACCCATCCCAAGCGTTACATTCTAAAATCGTTCCGTTATATTTACCCAATCTACGTAGCGGATAGTTTGACATCACACCGTTATATGCAGCTATCATCTACGTTAAATTTCGTGTACCTTACTCTTTTAGAATTTGTATGTTAAAGAAACAAGACGTGGTATTTTTTTTGTACGAAGCAATGTTTTTAAACTACTAAAATTATTATTAATATAATGAGATTTGATATTCTTTTATTTGTCACTAAAAAAGAAAATTTTTAAATAATATCTATAAACTGATAATATTTTTATTAATACACTAGGTTTTGAGTCTCAAATTATAATATATCTTATTTTTTATTTTTAATTTAGTATAATATTCATTCACATAAATTATGCATCTAATTAATCCAACAAAAATCAAACAATGAACAATTAGACAAAACTAGAAGTAAATGCTGACCATTCTCAATTTAGATGATAAATAGTTAAATGCTTGAATTATTAAGAAAACATGTTAATTAATCATTTTTCATTATATTAATTTATTATTATTATTCTAACCAAAATTCATTGAAATTTCCTCTTAAATTGTTGGAGCAAAACAATGATATACAAATTTTGATGAAGAAACAAATAAGATATTAAAATAATAAAAATAAAAAGATAAAGTTTAGAAAGAACTTAAAGACATGTAATCGATGTCTTAATATGAAAAACTCATCCTTACATATCGGATTGATCGAGATTCTAATCTCAATATTTAATCCATCTTATCTTTGCGAACATAAATAAATATTATCATAGAGTTAGTTAACTAGCCTCTCTTAGCATATCAAGTAGCCAAATAATAATAATAATAATATTTTTTAAAAATAAAGAGGAGAAATTGTATTGAAATATGAATTAATAAACTATAGCCATTTACAATTCTATTTATAGAGCCTAAAAAGCATCCTAAATGTCATAACTGATATTGTTGTAAGAGACATCCTTTCATTAAAATATCTTTTATGCATATCAAAATTATCTTTACATAATTTTAATTTTTCTCCAAGTCATTAAGCACACCTGAAATTTAAAAAAAATTAAATAGCCTAATGGTTTAAAAAAATTTTATCTAACAAATTTCTAACACAAGAAATGTAAATTATATAATTAATTGTTCAACATTATATCTTTGAATATGTGATAACAATAATGCTCTTAAGTAGTTACACTACAATATATATTTAGAAACAAACATCAGGAAATATGTAAAGAAATATATGCAAGTACTTGTCTGTGACATTCTCATCTGCTCCAGGTTCCTTCAAACACTTTCAAATATCAAAGTAATATCCTCAGCAGGAGAATAAAGATATACACTTGCCAGAATATGGAATGAAAGTCTTGTTAAATGACACAATTCCATTGAATTGGTAACTTTGCCCATTTCTCGAAAGATGGTATAAGTAGCTACAAGGAAGGATTGTAGTTGAGCTCTTTCTATATACAGGACAAAGGCTAGTAACAACACCAATGCATATGTTTACTATAACATTGAAAGGTCAGATGATGCTACTACCATCACTCTATCCCATGTCTTTGTAACTAAAATGAAAGCTACTGATTTAGGAAGAGCCCTTACTGACGAAGAGCAAACCAAATTTTGTTTAACCATGTCAGATATTTCATTCACACCATTGTAGTCAATAATTCTTCCAAGATGATGCAATGCAATAGATGACTATTCTGGTTCTGAATGACCAACATTATGTAGAATAAGCCCACCAATAAAGCCTCATTTCATTATTAGTTTACCGTTAAGGTTATCAATGCTCATTTCACATAATGATGATAACCATTTATCAGTCTACAAATACTATGAAATTTTTGATGCATTACAATAGAAGATCAAGATTATAAAACATAGAGAAGAAACCGTAGGAGAGAGTAATGTTCTCAGGCAACTTAAATAGAAAATCAAGCATAGCAGATACTACTTGCCAACAAAGAGATATTAAGATGTGAGCTATCCCGGGCATTTTATTATCCAATGCTTGCATGTGCTCAACAATAATCGATTCAAGCACGCAAAAAATAATAGCCTTGGCATTTCTAGCGACATGACATCCCAAAGGAATAGTATTTTTGTAACATGAAGATGATTCCTTATTGTTTCTAGATAATGACCACCAACAAAGGTCCGCAAACTGCATGGAAGAGAGTTTAGTTGCATACCAATAGCTTCCAAAATTATTTCTCCAAACTCACCAAACTGTTTTCTTATGTTTGGGAATAACATATGCATGTGAGGAAAATGTACTTGAAATGATAGTTTAACGTCTGACTGATCAGAAGACTCAAATTCTGTGGGAGTGTGTTTTGGTACCTGATGGATATGAATATGCAGATTAAAAATTCTATTACTAAATTATCGGTAAGTGCTAACTCATCCTCAAAAACTGAAAAAACGATGAAATTTGTGAAAGACCAGAGGCAATAAACAAGTGTTCCTTCAAGTATTGCTTTGTATTTCAAGATACTGACATCCATCCTAAAAGTCTAGAAAATGAACATGTGCAACTTGAAAATCTAGATATTTTCTGCATCCATGATAAATGTGGAACTAAAGTTCTGTAGATGAAACCAGCACTTTTGATACCAATGGGATATGTCCGTTCATCATTTCCAGATTAATCCTTCAAGAAGTGCCCAGCACCTTGGCAGCCCATGTAACTTTACCATTTCAAGTTGTATGTTGCCTGCTTTCAGTTGGGTGTACAAAATTGTAAGTTGTCCACTAAGATTTGCAGCTGACTGCAGTATAATGTCATTAACATTCTCTACAGAACAGGATAACTCAGTTGCAGAATGCAGTAGAAAGAGGGGAGACTCTGTAGGAGGATTACAAAGTGGCAAAGCAATGGTTGATTCTGCCTAATCAAAGTTGCCACATCAGATTCAATGTCGACTTGTGATATTTCTAAAGCCTACTGATTATCTTCAAAATAATATGTACAAGGTTTCCAAAGAGCCAAAATTCTCTCAGATTCGAGGTCCAGTTTAGCGGAAGCAGAATTTGTAGAACAGTTATATCTCTTTTACTTTCAAGATAAGCTATTGTCTCCAGATTGACATTACATCTCTTAAGGTCTTCATAAAACACCACTAATCCATTTTTATTCATGAATTTGGATCCAATGATTTTCATCTGATTCATAAGCTCTGAATTGCATCCATATGAAATCGATTATAAAGAATGAGTTGGCATAACATTCTGCAGCCAAGAGTATGGATTCTATTGCAGCTTCATGGCTTTCTGGGGTTGTCATGCTGGGAACACAAATCAGCTGCCAAATGTTCAAATTGGGAAGCCCTATATACCGAATCTTGATAGTTTACAAGTTGTAGATAATCTGCTTGTGAATACAAGTAATCAGCAAAGAAACCAATATTCTGAAAGTTGTTATTTGAAATCTTATTCACCTCTGAAACACCACAACTGAAATTCAATCTGATCCAGTCCCCAGTAAAATAATTTGAAACACTTGTCAGAACAATTTTTGACAGATCTCTAGGAGCAAACTACAGATTAGCATCTTGGAGTACATCTTTTCTTGTGGCAGCTTTAGATGCATCAATCTTTCTCTTTGCTTCATCCGGATTACTGGATGTGCTAGAAGCCCCATGAGAACATATCACAAAGTTAGAAGAAACAGCTAAAGACTCTTGATCAGCCACCTTAGGAAATGAACATTTGCAAAGGTCAATATCTGAAGGAAATGGCATATGTGGCCCCAAAACAAAAAGGAGTACACTGCAATATAGAAAGACAATGAAGACAGTATATTGTCAGCTAAAAACCAAGTAATGTAACAACCAACAAGGTGCATTTGATAAGATTCATTTTGTTGCAGGGAAAAAAAAAAAATAATAATTTCTTCTTTTTTGACTCTCACAAACTGTAGTCTTCACCGATCACTTCATTCTCTCTCTTTGCATCTCCAAAAATAAGCATTATAAAGTATAAACTATAAAGATGTTCAAATTTTTTTAATTTCTCTATGATATTAGCATATGCTATTACAATAGACCTTGGTGCAATAGATTCACGTCTCCATTCACATTCCACAAAAGGAAGAATGGCATGCCTTTGTAATGCAGTACATATAACATTGAATGCAATACAACAGTTCTTCTATTTGTCCAAGTGTATATCATTAGCATCTTCAGAAGTTGTATTCTTTGTTCCAGTAATCACAGGATCACGGAAGGGTTCTAGCATCTCTAAAAGAAATAGAAGCCTATGTTTAAATTCCTACAAGGATGGTAAAAGCATCATCTATCTGATTGGAAAGAGTAAGCAAAATTATGCTTGATACTTTAATAGAAGGTCAAACCTTATATTTTGACAGTACATCATCCATATGCTCAGACAAGGACAGCAAGATATATTTCAAAGCAAGGATTGAAACATCGTACCGTACCGACATTTCGAGGTTGGCTTGATGTGGTACGGTACGCCTAATTTAGGTGTAATGGAGTTTAAGATAATACAAATATGAGAAAAAAAGAGTTTGAGATAGTTTAACAGAGTATGAGAATGAAATGGAGTGAAATAGGGGAGAAGAATGGTTTAAAAACATGAGAAGGGTTTGAGATAGTTTAAGCGTTCCTCCTGGTAATGGGTGGTCCGCATACCGGTAACCTATCGGACCGGTACGTACCGCCTGTACCGGGTGGTACCATTCAAAATTGAATACCTTGCTTCAAAGCAGCATAAGCACGACTAGTAGATTATGGAAACACCCGGTAGGGGCATTATGAACAGAGTCAACCAAACATGAAGTATGAAAATAAGTGCATAATCTATCATACGAAATTTTTTCCTTTTCTTAAATTTTTATTCAGGAGGAAGTGGATAGAATTTGGATAATAACGGGGGCATTGTGATGAAATTCACAGTTTCTTGAGCACACAGATGAAAGATGGATGACACATACAGGGTTCATGAACTAAAAAGTACTAAATGACAGTAACTAGAACTAAAGGACTTGCATTCACAGGATTTGAAGTGTATATTTGAAGTGTATATTGGTATCTTAGAAACATGTAAAAAATAATCTGCTACCCATTAAGAAATATATAGCTTTCCAAGCCACAACAGTAGTTATATTGGTCCATAAAAGTCCCATAAGAGTTGAGCACAACACTCCAAAGAACTCTGTACAAGGCTGCGTCATAGTTGTATCATCAGAACACTGAAACAGTAGGTTCTTTATTGGCTCTCTAGAAAAAAAGGAAAACTCCAATCCAACAAACAAAAGTTTCAGTTTCACAATAACTGCTATGATGATCAGGATCAAATTCAAGAGATCAGGGTTTTATTCAAGTGTACAAATGACTGATATTGTTGGAATCTTCATAATAAGGTAATAGATGGATCACAAAATAACATCTATGATAGGTCATAGAAAGTATTTTTTTAGTTCATCAGGATGGACATGTCAGTACAATACATGCCGATCAGCACGGTTTAAACATATGGCTGGAACAAGCCTTGTGCTTGATTGTGTGTTCAGGGACATCCTTGGTATAAAACAAAACTCCATGCTAGTATTATACTAGCATAACATAGTTCGACAATCATCAACCACTGCCATCTGAACAATCATCAAATGGTGAAACTAATTGTCATCTGAACAATCATCATCAAATATTATACCACAGCAGAACAAATTGCCTCTGAACTTCATAGTCTTTGTTATGCTAGGACTATGATGTTCAAATCAAATAACATTTTTCTCAAAATGAGGAGATTATTTCAAGAGAAAATTAGTGATTGATAATTTGACCATCCACAATAAATCACAATGTATTGACCACAAAAAAGGTCAGATCTGCACCAAGAAATGACCAAGTACTCATCAAACATAGATAGTTTTAATTGCTTATGTTAGATAATTCACCAAACATTGTTTATATATTTTCATGATGAATAGGTTAATTATGATGAATCATGATTTATATACATCTACCTATTCTAACATTAAATAAATACCAAATTTTGTCACATTAAATAGTGAACATTATACATTGATACATACTCATATCCATCATATCAATATCTTACACTTGTATCCATGACTTCATAACCAACCAACCAACCAAACGAGCATTCATTATAATAAAGAATTAAGCCTTCATAACAGTAATAAAAACAAGAAGAATGATGAAATTACTTGAATAACACCAAGAGGTCCTCCAGAAGTTCAATTGCAAGATCAACATGAAAAAGGGTCAATGCAGTTACAAAAATACAAGTTGTTGACTTAATATGTAGACTTATTATGGAAAAAGATGAAACCTTTGCAGTATTTGTATATATCCATGGTGATAATGGTCCAAAGCATAAATCAATCAATACACATGTTGCTTTTGCCTGAAGATTGAAAAATAAATGCTTACTTAGAAAGCCAAAAAGTAAGTTGTCTATTCATAATTAAACTTGGTATGAAACCAACAAACACGAGATGATAAGAATGAAGACAGATAGCCCGCACAAGCATTAATAAGATAACGATGACATTATTATTATCTGCAACAACAGATTAATATGAATTGTTGAGACTTTTGATAAGAATACAAATGCATGTAACGTATATCACCCAGATGCATCACTACTGAACCTGAGAGAGAGCAAGCTGGACAGAAGGATGTTTCCACAAAGAAAAACTATCATCAACTTGATTTAGGAGGCTAATTGGAGGAAGACGTGCCATCAAATAAAAGGAAATCAGAATCCATCCAAATTAATTAATATATAAACCAGTAAAAGGTGTTAAATGTTTTAACTTAAAACAGAGACCTTTCACCTGGAAGCAGTGCTTATATAAGTGGTAATAGGGACCAAATTTTAAATTACTGTTAGCAAATTTGCAGAACAGGAGAGGCTATCTATTCATTATAAAAGAATGTAAACACTCGACAAATTAGTTACAGAAGCAGACTCCTGGTGGCTAAAAGTTATTCCAATAGGAAAAAAACAGGATACTTAGTTTAAAAAATATTATAGGGTAGGTGATCATTTAGAACATACTTGTGAAGCACATCCAAATAAGACATGAGGACTGCTTTCTTCCGCTGCAGATATATCCAAGACATTCAAATAAGAAGCATCCCAATAATCTTCAGTTTATTTGAATTCTTCCCCAAACAAGCTCAAGTAATCAGTAGGTTGCATGTGCCTGGTTACTTCAGTTTTAACAATTTCATCAAATATTGAAGAAACATTTAGCTTGTACTTTTCAAAAGAGAAGAAAGAACTTGCTATCTTGAACATTACCAAGAATTGCTAGCTTACAATCTCAAGAGAAGCAAAAGTGCTATCTTGCCTATTTCAAAAAGCAAAATTTGCAAACTTGCACAACTAAAAATTATTGCTAGTTTGTATGTTGTAAAACTTACATATCTCTAAAACTTGATAGTTGCACTTCTCCTTTTTGTTGATGACAAAGGGGAAAAAGATATGATAATATGAGAATCATACATGGTAGGATGTAATATACTTTGATATTTTGATACCTTGATAATTTGAAACATTTATGATAAAACAATTCTACCCTACGAGTTTTCGATGATTTGAAACATTTATGATGAAACAGCTTCATCGATCATATTTGAAAGTATATACAATTTGTATCATTTTTATTTTCATATTTATATTTTATTTATTTATTTATTTTGATAATAATATTTTTTGTTAGGTGCATACCTCAAAAAGAAGGAATACCAATGAGTTTTTGAATGGTACTTCTTCTTATCAAAATGATTATATTAGGTTGGCAATTCTGGATTACGTATATGAAGAAAGTAAATATTTATTTATTTTCTTAAAACTATTGGAACTACATGATAATTTTTAACTTAAAATTTAATTACACTAAAAGTTATGCATATATTAATAATTATTTATTTTTTTAGATTATGATTATAAAACTTAATATTCAGTTCTCAAATGCAACCACCACTTATGCATTATTAGACATATTTTATCAAGATTATTATTTTATAAGAATTTAAAATATAAGATAATTATTATTTAAAATATTAAATTATTTTATAATAATTTGAATATAATACAACTCATAGTTATATAAATATTATATCAAATAAAGTATGTATTGTGTACTTACATTTCTACTAAGTTTTGCTTGAGTTCCATTCAATTAATTTTTATAAGAGAAATAAGGTATAGTCTCCAAATCTTACACATCAACTTCATTTTCATTAAAAGTTATATTATAGTGAATATCCATTTTATTACATTAGATGTGATGAACTTAAAGATATTATGAAGACTAACATGAAATAATATGAATAATATTGGCTCATTAGAACGTATAAATGTATTATAATTTCATTAGAAGATCAAGTTATTTTATAGTTTTAAGTGATAAATTTTTTATCAATGAATTATGTTTATTATTCGATCAAATTACTTTATGATTTGATCAATTTAAAAGATTGAACATTTAATCATTAAAGTTATCAAACTCACAAAATATTTTAAATTTCCCAATGATGTCAATTTAGATGATAAATATCTTGAACATAGCATATTCTTGGAATCGAATCGATACTATTTACTTTTATAAAAAAAATAGATTGCTTGTTGTTGTCCTCAAATATTTTATCTTAAAATGTTGCAAAGAAAATCAGATGATGACAAAGAAAAAAAGAGATATGAGAACCATTCATTTGTAATACAGTTTTAAAATAATAAAATATCAAACCAATATAATTGAGCTAAAAAATCTTATAGTATTTGCTCTATATTGTATCAAAATATAATTCTAACTAATTTATAATGAGAATTTATTTATGAAAAATATAATTATTTTTTAAAATATAAAATATATATTTATTATATCATTCATTTAAAAGATTATTATTTAAACAAATGCACATAATTTGTTTTATAGGAAATTAAGGAAATAACAAGGATATCTGATGATGATGAGCATGATGACATATTTGTACTAGATTTAACTTTTTCATCTCAAGATTTTTCTTATCTATATGGAAGCATAATATTATCGAAATATCAGAAATTATATGATCATTTGATAATCCTTTAATTAATAGTCAATAATGTAATCAAATAAGAAATATAATATTCTTATTAAAATATTTATTATATTTAGTTTAGTATTCTTAAGCAATTATTAATTAATTTATGTCTCTATTTATGTCAACATATATGCATAATAATCATGAATAGCATTCTCATATTAGATTCAGATTTGAAACTTCATTTGGTAAAAGAAGATACTAAAAGTTGTTAAATCTATTAAATCGATCAAAACATATAGTAATTTGTTCGAACAATAAAAAAATTTTAATGATATAAAATTTATCACTTGAATCTATAGAGTAACTTGATATTCTAATGAAACAATGGTACATTTATACCTTTATACCATCTAATAGGTCAATATCAACCACATTACATCATGTTGGGTTCAAGAGTATCTTTAAGTTCATTGCATCTAATGTAAAAAAATTAATATTTACTATAATATAACTTTTATTATAATAAAGTTTATATGAATAGAAACTTATAGTTTCTTAAATGCTAATATGCCAAATATGGGTAAAGTTTAGAGACCACATTCTACTTCTCTTGTAAAAATCCACTGAATGATTCCCCAAGTAAAGCTTAGTAGAAATGTAAGTATGCAATACATGTTTTGTTTCCTATAACATTAATTTAATAATGAGTTGTATTATATTCTAATTTTTAGAAAATAATCTAATATTTTAAATAATAAATTACCTTATATTATTCATATAATCTTAATGAAAAGTGTCTAATAATGCATAATTGGTGGCTACATTTAAGAACCAAAGATTTAGTTTCACAATCATAATTTGGAAAGAAAAGAATATTTGTTAATATATGCATAATTTTTAGTATAATTAAATTTTAAATGAAAAATTATCCACCAAACTTTCAATAAAAATAGATATACTTACTTTCATCATATACATAATCCAGAATTACTCACCTAATGAAATCATTATTATGAAAAGAATCATCATCCAAAAATCGATTGGCACATCCTCTTTTTAATCTCCAAAAAGGTATATATTGTATGCACCTTATAGAAAAATATTATTATAAAAATAAAAATAAAAATATAATTATTAAAATATAAACTATACAAATTATATATATATCTCCCATTATAATTGATGAAGCCATTGCAATAAAAGTACAAAGGAGATTTATCTTTTACAAATAGAGATTATTGAATAATACATCTAATATTCTTAAAATAAATTGAAAGATATGACCTCCCATATTTCTTAGAAAATCCATTAGTACTGACATACTCGTAGTCACGAATAAATCTACTAATATTTTAGATATAGAAATATCATCACTAGCTTATATCATTGTTATTTTCTTAATTTTCTATAAAAAAAATATATGCATTAGTTTAAATAGTAAACTTTCAAGTGAATGATATAATAAAGAAATATTTTATATTTAAAAAATAATTATATTTTTCATATATAAATTCTCATCATAAATTTGTTAAAATTATAGTTTGATAGCATACAATGCAAATACTTAAGGTTTTTTTAGCCACATTATCTTTTGGTTAAATATTTTATTATTTTAAAATTATACTATAAAAGAATGATTCCCATAGCTCTTTTTTCCTTTGTTATCACCTAATTTTCTTGGTAACATTTTGAAACAAGAAATTTGAGGACAATGACAAGCAATCTTTTTTTTTAAAATAAAAGTAAGTATTATCGATTCGATTCCAAGAATATACGACTAATGATCAAGAAATTTACCATCCAAATTTATATCATTGAAAATTTTAAAATATTTTGTTAGTTTGATAAGTTTTTAAATGATTAAATGTTAAATTTTTTAAATCAATCAAATCATAAAGTAATATGATTGAATAATAAAAATAGTTCATTGATATAAAATTTATCACTTAAAACTATAAAATAACTTGATCTTGTAATGAAATAATAGTACCTTTATACCTTCTAAAAGTACGTTATTATTTATACCTTCTAAAGCCAATATCATCCACATTACTTCATTTTAGTCTTCAAAATACTTTTATGTTAATCGCATCTAATGTAACAAAATAGATATTAATTATAATATAATTTTTAATTATAATAAACTTGATGCAAATAAGAACTTATTATTTTTTAAATGCTAATATGTCAAATATGGTTAAGGTTTGAAGAACTTACCCTCATTCTCTTAAAAAAATAAACCAAATTGATGCCCAAGCAAAGCTTAATAGAAATGTAAGTATACAATATATGTTTTTTTTCCAATAACATTATTTAAATTATCTTATATTCTTCGTATAATCTTGAGAAAAAGTGTCTAATAATGCATAAGTATTGGTTGCATTTGACAAACAAAGATTAAATTTCACAATCATAATCTAAAAAGAAAAGAATAATTGTTAATATTATGAATAATTCTTGGTATAATTAAATTTTAAGTTAAAAATTATCATTAGTTATTAACTTTTAATAAAAATAGAAATACTTACTTTCTTCACATACATAATTCAGAATTGCCTACATAATAAAATCATTATGATAAAAAGAATCATCTTCTAAATACCGATTGATACCTCTTTTTGAGCTCCAAAAAAGTATATCTTGTATGCATATAATAGAAAAAATATTAATATAAAAACTATATATTATTATTAAAATAGAAAACTATACAAATGGTATATACCTCCCAATATGATCGATTAAGCTACCAAAATGGAAATATAAAGGAGATTATTTAATGAAACATATAATATTCTTCAAAGAAATTGAATAATATGACCTTTCAAATTTATTAAAAAATCTACTAGTACTAATATACTCGTAGTCATGAATAAATCTACTAATATAAATGATAATATAATAATTATTGTAAAAATTAATAAATAAGATACTATCAATAACCTTATACTATGTGCAGGTAATTTCATGTTATATAATAATCATTTCACAAATTTTAAGGGCACTAGATAAAAAATATAATTATTAATAATCATATATTTTAAAATCCATAATGATGTTTATAAAATAATTAATAATTTTGAAACATTATGAATATCACATGGTGAAAATGATTAAGTATTAAAAGTTTAAACATTATATTAATTATCATAATAAAATTAAATAACAAAATAAAATTATACAAAAACTAATATTACAAGAATACAATTATACCAAAGTTGTAACATCTTAAAAATGCTGAAAAATATTAAAAATCAATTTAATAGATCGAGTTATATGATAGTCTTATTGATTTTGTTTAAACACAAAGTTATCACAAAAATAATCATATATTTTTTAGCAAATCTTTATGTCTTATGAAACATCAAATGTTGTTGGACATTAATATTCACAATTATTACATATGCTTAAAGAATTATAAGAATATAAATTAATCGATCTAAAGATAATCAAGAATACTAAGTATGGATTACTACAATAAGAAGAACAAATATTACATATGCATAAAGAATTTTAAGAATGCAAATTAATCAATCAAAATTTAATAAAAAATATTAAGTTAGGATTACGACGATAACAAGAATTAAACATACATTAGTCAATATCATCCATATTACTTCACAGGTTCTACCCATTTTTTATATTTCTAAGTAAAACATGTTTGTCAAAATTTTCTAGTGGATTAAGCTCTTGAATATTGCAGTGCTAGTAAAGAATATTTAAAATTAATCAAATCACATTATAATGGTGACATGAGTATATCATCAATTAACTTATTATACTATTCAAATTCTAGTATACATTTACCATTTTGTGATGTGCTAAAAAATATACAAAACATGATTTTTATTTTCTATTTCTCAAATAAGATGATGAATTAAATATTCTTAACTAAAGTTATGATTTTCTATATATCATAATGATAGAAAAAGATCTATATATTTGTCATATTTATTTAAAATGAATATGACTATCGTACAACTCGATCTATCAAATTGGTTTCCAATATCTTTTCATCATTTTTAAGATGTTACCACTTTGGTATAATTGTATTCTTTTGATGTTACTTTTTGGATAATTTTATTTTGTTATTTAATTTTATTATGATACTTAATATAATGTTTAAACTTTTAATACTTAATTGTGTTCACCATGTGATATTCATAATGTTAAAAAAATATTAATTATTGTGTAAATATTGTATGGATTTTAAAATCTAATTTTTCTAATGATGTATTTTTTTTTTTTATGTAGTGCCCTTGAAATTCCTGAAACATATATTACTGAAAATGAAATGACCATCCCATGGTATAAGGTTATTGATAGTATCTTACTTTTTAAAAGTTTTTTAATAAGTATTATACTATCATCTATATTAGTAGAGTTATTCATCACTACGGGTATGTTAGTACTAGTAGATTTTTCAATATATCTTAGAGGTCATATTTTTTATTTTATTAAAAAAATATTACATGTATCATCTAATAATCTCTATTCATAAAAGATAAATCTACTTCGTACTACTATTGTGACATTTTCATTGATCATATTTAGAGATATATCCAATTTGAATGATTTTATCTCAATATTTATATTTTATTTATTTATTTTTATACTAATATTTTTTTTGCTAGGTGCATATGAGAATACCTTACTGCAGTTCAAAAAGAAATTATGCCAATCAATTTTTGGAAGATGATTCTTTTCCTCATACGAATTTTATTAGGTGGGCAATTCTGGATTATGTTTGTGAAGAATGTATATATTTCTTTTTTATTAGAACTATCATAACTACATGATAATTTTTAACTTGAAAATGTATTATACTAAAAATTATGTATATCTTAATAATTACTCTTTTTTTTTCATATTATGATTGTGAAACTAAATATTCAGTTCTCAAATGTAGCCACCACTTATACATTATTAGACACCTTTCATCAAGATTATATGTTTGAAGAATATCAGGTAATTTATTATTTAAAATATTAAATTATTTTGTAAGAATTTAAATATAATACAACTCATTGTTATATAAATGTTATCGAAACAAAGCCTATATTGCATACTTGTATTTTTACTAGGCTTTGCTTAGGGATTTGTTCGATCAATTTTTGCAAGAGAAGTAGATTGTGGTCTTCAAACCTTACCTAGTAGATTAGCATTTTAGAAACAGTAAGTTTCTATTTTTATCAACTTTATTATAATTAAAAGTTCTATCACAGTTAATATCAATTTTGTTACATTAGATGTGATGAATTTAAATGTATTTTGAAATAAATAAATTATATTTTTTTATTATGTGTAATTTCTAGCTTTAAAATCAATTTTTTAAATATTACATTAGAGTTTCTTATGACGAGCTCAATAATGATAATTCGATATCATTAATATAATGATTGGATTTTATAGATTGTATATCTATGTAATATTAAAATATTATTTTAGCTTATAATAACTTACTTTATATTATTCTCATTATCGATTTTTAAATTTAGATTAAAAATTTATGATGATAAATTTTACTGATCTTCTCGTTATCTTCTATTTACAGGTTCTACTTCAACTTCTCTATGACCTATATTGGTCTAGGCATGGTAATGCTTAAGAGACGTATATGTTCCATGCTTCTGGGAGCATTAATCTTATGGGGATCTTGTAGCCATATTTAGAAACCAAAAGAGGTTAGTGGTACAATGAACACAACAAATTTTCTAATATAAAAAGCCTCCAAGGATACAAAGTAATTTAATACCTTTTACCTTATCTTAATTGAGATTTTCTATTATCCAAAATTTATTATCTCTTTTTAATGTTGATGCAATAGATTTGCATGAAGCCTTCAACTCTAGCTTTTAGATATAAAGTATTCTCAATCGCAAGTATATAATTATATCCAAATAAAGAATCAAATATGATATACTCTCATAGACTTTAGTTTTGCCTAAGTAGTGTGATACTTATGTGCTTGTACATAAAGAGTCGACGTCCTCATAATATCATAAAGTTACCTAAGGATAAGTGCCCATACGACATTGTTACAGAACTATGTGACAACTCAACCTAATACATTACTCCAAATCTCAACATGTGCGATATGGGGGTTCCAATGTTCTAAGATGAATGAAGTTTTGAGGGGCCACTCCGTGAACCCGACTATAATGCACCTCCTCTCTTCCAGTTATTCTCTTGTCGTTGTTGTTGAGTAGTGAAACTTTGATCGCTAGTGTTAGTTCAAGTCACTGGTAACTCTGACTCTATTGTGGGGTGGATCGAATTGCACTTTATCTTCACTGGTTCTAACAAATCTTTCAAGCGAAAGAGAAAACCTTCATATGTAGCATATTATATTGGCTGAATTGAATGGATGTTTATTGAAGCTTCAATGAGCATCATCTCATGAAAGTTAAAGTTTTGAGACATTATCCTTCACATTATTTGTCCATTGATTCCTCTTCTACATAATTGTCACATCCAATTAGGTTCTTATTCCCTCCACTTTTAATTGCCACTCTGTTACGGAATGAAGTAAATAAACTATCTTTAGTAAAACCAATCAACATGAGTGAGGATTTGATAACTATGTGTTACTAAGTACTTTTTGAATGATCTACAAAAATATGCAAAACTCTTTTACTAGATAACTAAGAGAACTTGGGTACTTAGTTTTACCCATGCTCTCAAAAGTTTTGAAGGCCAAGGTTATTTGACTTTTTTAGCCTCCTTAAGCATTATACTTCATACATAAAGTTAGCTAGCAAGTATTTGATATTGAAATCTTTGCTCTTACTTCTGAAACCCTCAAAATGTTACACTCTTTGCATTGAATTAATTATTCAGATTTGCCTTCTCATTACCATTGAACTTGTGAATCAACAAAATTGTTCTGTAGTTGTAATTTTACTTATTTATTTATTTATTACTTCAATATATTTTTCATATAGTAAAATCATATAATATATATTTTTTTATTTTTATTTTTACCATTTTTTCCAATTTATGATTATGAATATAGTATATCAAATACTAATGTAATTTATTTCTATTGTTTAAATGTGTTTTGCAGGCTTATACTTATATTGCAATTTGCATTCAAGATGTTGATTTTCAGTTGTTTAAAATGATTATGACATGTGATTAATTCATATTACACTTTTTGAGAGAAGAGGTATAAGATCAAGATCCCAAAGAAGAGAGGCAAAGGTAGTACTTTATTGAGGAGTTTATTCCTATAAAATTTATCGGTGCTTTGCATATATGCACTATAGTCCTTCATTTTGTACTCATCCCTCTTATTCTTCCATTAAGAGGGTACCAAATTGTTTCTTATATTGCAATTTGTATTCGAGAAGTTGTTTTTCAGTTGTTTAAAATGATTGTGACGTGAGTTAAATTCATATTACACTTTTTGAGGGAAGGGGTACAAGATCATGATCCCTAAGAAGAGAGGCAAAGGTAGAACTTTATTGAGTTTATTTCTATAAATTTTATTGGTCCTTTGCATATATGCATCATAGTCCTTCATTTTGTACTCATCCCTCTTATTCTTCCATTAAGATGGTACCATATTATTTATCTTATAATCCTTTCTCCAATCATATCATTCTTTACATCATTATCTTATAATGCAGTAAATTGATCCATTGTATCCACTAGCAATCCTATTATTATACTCTTGATAGCTTCATGGTTTAGTTCTTTTGGGGGAGGGTCGTTGGAAGAGTTGATATTTTGTACTATTTTATTTTGTATGGGAATGAGATCATCCATCATGAGTGAAGATTTTAAGATAGGATATCTTTCTAAGATATCCCCATGATTGACTTTCATTGGACACACTTTTAGCATTAACTTAGATAATGTGATTGGTGTATCAGTCTACTTATTGAAAGTTAAATCATTTCCGATTAGTACATCACTTAGGAGATATAAGGTGCTCTATAATTCTATTTATAAAGGAATGGATTTCATAGCAAACAACAATTGGAAGCATTTACCATAAAATTATTTTCCCCTATCCATTCTGTTCTTTTTTATTTCAATATTCCTTAATATTCTTCATTAATAGTTACAAAAGAAGAAAGTTTCATGGTCTCAATAGGTACCTGATCCAATTGCACTTGCAATTCCATTTCTAGTGAGCCTTTCTTTGTCGTTAGCTTGTTCATAGGAATTATTGTAGATTTTATTTGGTGAAAGTATCAAATAGTCCATACGGAAATATTATGACCTACATTTGCTTGGGGCATCATATGCGAAGAGAGACTATGGGACCTACCTGCTGCACTACTTGGATTAAAAGGTGTAAAGTTATCCATATGCTTCCGTGGATATGGTATATTAAATGTTTTACTATTCAATTGCAAATCATGTGCATTATGCTATTTCTTTATTCATACATATGCTCTTTCTTGATTTTCCTATCTATCTATTATTCATGTGGAATATTTTGAATGATAATCAACTTATGATAATCTATACTTTTAACTAATTAACGATCATGTTTTATCTCTAGGTTGACTCCATTTCAATATGGAAAACTAAAACTACCGAAATTGACATAAATAGCTGAAAAGTGTTGAAAGTGCCAAAATATCTGAAATTGGAGAAACTATAGAAATAAAAATATTTTTGATTCGTTGAAACCAGCACTGAAGTTAAAATGAAGATCATTGGATCAAACACTAACTCACAATGTCATGATCTTCCTATTTGCATTCTTGATTGTATTTGAAGTTCATATTCTTTCCAATAGATAAAGTTATCGTTTGCATTAGATAGAGTGCTAATTGATGGATTAGCCTACTAATATAATTTGTGGATATTGTGTTTATGATTTATGCTTATGATTTATCTATCATTTCATGATTTATGTTTTTCTTTCCATTGTGAATATTTCTGCATTATGCCGCACTTCTTTGTCATGTGAAGTTTTAATTTTCGCCTTTTATGCTTAAAGATGTTAGAAAAGTTTGGCTCATGTCCATATCTGAGTTTATACTTCAAATTTTTTGTTGCACTTTTTGTTATTTGCTCACTGGCTCATTAGAGGTTGGAATACAATTGCAAGGTGGAGAATTTGAGAAGGTTTTGGTGAAATCATCCGTCCTTACAGAATTGCAATGACGAGTTTTGAAAGTCGAGGCTGCATTGAGAAGGAAGAGGAAAATGACATAGGCCATAGGAGGCTCCAACAATTCGAGAGTTAATGTTGAGAGTATGAGCACTAGATGAGTTCCATGGAAGAGGTTTGGCAGAAGCAAACTTTATAGTTGCAGTCTCGCCTCAGTTGCAAGGAGAAGCCTCGTAAATGATGGTTTTATTGCATTTGTAGATTTATTCAGAGGCATAATATGTTTGTATATCCTTGTAGAGTTACATCGAGTCTGAATGATGGAAAACTCAGTATGCAGCTTGCCATTGATAAAAGCAAACGGTTGGCAAAATGCAACGGTAAAGAACGTTACTTGAAATATTATATTTATGTACGATGTTCTTATGAGGGGGTTGTACACATTCACCCGTCTAAATTTCAAAATTCTACATAGAACACGTTGATTTTAACAAATGTGTGTAAATCCATAATTAGCTTATATTTTTGGTTTTCTTTGGATATAATCCTCTAATGTGAAAAGTTTTAGATGACCCTTTATATTTTACACATATCACTACTTAGATTCCTTGCAAATATTCTCTTATTGTCATCAAAGTCCCAAGCTATACTATCATTTATATTTGTAGATTTATTCATGACTATGGTTATGTTAGTATAAATAGATTCTCCAATAAATCTAGGAGGTAATATCATTCAATTTATTAGAAAAAATTACATGTATTATCCAATATCTCAATTTGCAAAAGATAAATCTTCTTTGCATTACCGACAACATCATCAATCATATTTGGAAGTATATACAATTTGTATTGTTTTTATTTTAATATTTAAATTTTATTTATTTATTTTGATAATAATATTTTTTTGTTAGGTGCATACCTCAAAAAGAAGGAATACCAATGAGTTTTTGAATAGTAATTCTTTTTATCAAAATGATTGTGTTAGGTTGGCAATTCTGGATTATGTATGTGAAGAAAGTAAATATTTCTTTTTTTCTTAAAACTATTGGAACTACATGATACTTTTTAACTTAAAATTTAATTACATTAAAAGTTATGCATATATTAATAATTATTCATTTCTTTTTAGATTATGATTATAAAACTTAATATTTAGTTCTCAAATACAACCATCACTTATGCATTATTAGACACATTTCATCAAGATTACACAAAAAATATAAGGTAATTTTTTATTTGAAATATTAGATTATTTTGTAAGAATTTAAATATAATACAACTCATAGTTATATAAATATTATACAAAATAAAATATGTATTGTGTACTTACATTTCTACTAAGTTTTGCTTAAGTTCTATTCAATTAATTTTTGTAAGAGAAGTAGGGTATGGTCTCCAAATCTTACACATATTTGATATATTAGCATTTCAAATACAGTAAGTTTCTATTCACATCAACTTCATTTTCATTAAAAGTTATATTATAGTCAATATCCATTTTATTACATTAGATGCAATGAACTTAAAGGTATTCTAAAGACTAACATGAAATAATATGGATAATATTGGATCATTAGAACGTATAAAGATATTATTATTTTATTAGAAGATAAAGTTATTTTTTTGTTTTAAGTGATAAATTTTATATCAATGAATTATTTTTATTATTCGATCAAATTACTTTATGATTTGATCAATTTAAAAGATTGAACATTTAATCATTAAAGTTATCAAACTCACAAAATATTTTAAATTTCCCAATGATGTCAATTTAGATGATAAATATCTTGATCGTAGCATATTCTTGGAATCGAATCGATACTCTTACTTTTATAAAAAAAAATAGATTGCTTGTTCTTGTCCTCAAAATTTTTATCTTTAAATTTTGCAACAAAAATCAAATATTTATTTGTAATACAGTTTTAAAATATGAGAACCATTCATTTGTAATACAGTTTTAAAATAATAAAATATCAAACCACAAGATAATGGGGCTAAAAAATCTTATAGTATTTGCTCTATATGGTATCAAACTATAATTCTAACTAATTTGTGATGAGAATTTATTTAAGAAAAATATAATTATTTTTTAAATATAAAATATTTCTTTATTATATCATTCATTTAAAATATTATTATTTATACTAATGCACATAATTTGTTATATAGGAAATTAAGGAAATAACAAGGATATCTGATGATGATGGGCATGATGACAGATTTGTACTAGACCTAACTTTTTAATCTCAAGATTTTTCTTATCTATATGGAAGCATAATATTCTTGAAATATCAGAAATTATATGATCATTTGATAATCCTTTAATGAATAGTCAATAATGTAATCAAATAAGAAATATAATATTCTTATTAAAATATTTATTATATTTAGTTTAGTATTCTTAAGCAATTGTTAATTAATTTATGTCTCTATTTATGTCAATATATATGCACAATAATCATGAATAACATTATCATATTAGATTCAAATTTGAAACTTCATGTGGTAAAAGAAAAGAAGGTACTAAAAGTTTGTTAAATCTATTAAATCAATCAAAACATAGAGTAATTTGTTCGAATAATAAAAATATTTTAATGATATAAAATTTATCACTTGAAATCATAGAGCAACTTGATCTTCTAATGAAATAATAGTATATTTATACCTTTATACTATCTAACGGGTCAATATCAACCACATTACTTCATGTTGGGTTTAAGAATATATTGAAGTTCATCGCATCTAATGTAACAAAATTAATATAACTATAATATAACTTTTTATTATAATAAAGTTTATATAAATAAAAACTTATAGTTTCTTAAATGCTAATATGCCAAATATAGGTAAAGTTTAGAGACCACACTTTACTTTTCTTACAAAAATCCACCGAATGATTCCTTAAGTAAAGCTTAGTAGAAATGTAAGTACCCAATACATGCTTTATTTCCTATAATATTTATATAACAATGAGTTGTATTATATTTCAATTCTTATAAAATAATCTAATATTTTAAATAATAAATTACCTTAATTATTCATATAATCTTGATGAAAAGTGTCTAATAATGCATAATTGGTGATTGTATTTAAGAACCAAAGATTAAGTTTCACAATCATAATATGGAAAGAAAAGAATATTTGTTAATATATGCATAATTTTTAGTATAATTAAATTTTAAGTGAAAAATTATCCACTAAACTTTTAATAAAAATAGAAATACTTACTTTCTTCATATGCATAATTCAAAATTACCCATCTAATAAAATCAGTACGATGAAAAGAATCATCATCCAAAAACCGATTGGCACATCGTCTTTTTGAGCTCCAACAAGGAATATGTTGTATGTGTTAGGAACAAGTCAACACTAATAATGGGGGGGGGGGGGGGGGCGCGGGGCGAATTAGTGCAGCGGTAAAAATATCGATTTTGGAAAATATTCGTTCGTTGAAACTTGTTTCAGAAGATGTTAACTTGAAAACATACAGAAGAGTGTAGTGGATATAAAGTAAGAAAAGAAGGGCAGTTTGCAATAAATGTAAATTGCAAGAAGTAAATACAAACCGAGTTATAGTGGTTCGGTCGTCGTGACCTACATTCACTCCACTGATTCCTCTTCCGTCGAGGCCACCGGCATCTACTAATGGTCTTCCTTCAATAGGCAAAGACCAACTACCTTTTACAACTCTTTCTCCTTTTACCAGATTTAGGATATAACCCTTACACCCCCACTTACTCTTCTCTCAAACTATACTAACACTTCGGTCTTTTGAGAGGAGTCCACACAAGATTACAGTTGCGTTTCTTTTCTTTTTCACTCTTAATACTTGTGTTTGTTAAACAGGGATGAGAGGGGTATTTATAGGCCTTAAGTTCAAACTTTGAGCCTAAAAATGTCTTATCTTAGGTTTCCCGGGTCCTAGCGGTACCATTGCATACAACACTAGCACTAGGTGGTACCATCGCCCAGACTGGTAACACCATCACCTGACAATCTCTCGGAGACTGTGACTAGGCGGTACCACCGCCTGACACAATCTCGAAGACTGTGCCATGATGGTTTCACATGTTTGGTCACTGTTTAGGCTTTTTACTTAGCTCAACATAGCCCAAACTTGGGTCACTGAATGGGCCTTTCTCTTGACCCAAAATAGCCCTACTTTGGGCCAAGTTGGCTCTTAATTGAGTTGATTTAATTATATTCTAAACCGACTCAATTAGACTCTAAACTGACTCGATCTAAATATATTCCATTACAAGCAAATTCTTGTTGTCCGACATGTCATTGGTTCATCCAGCGCTTCATCCGATCTTCTTGGCCCGATGCCCGAATTCATAGCCTAAAGCTTTCTACCGATACGTCGAACATTCCTTCGGCCTGACATCCAATCTTCTGACATGTTTTCTCTGGCCCAACATATGATTCCTCCTGCTTTAATCAATTTATCTTTTCTGATCGACGTTAGCCTTGCATCACTTAAATGTACATTAAATTACAAACACTATCAATTGGTTTCATCATCAAAATCTGAGATTCAACAATCTCCCCTTTTTTATGATGACAACCAATTGATGATTGAGTTTAAACAAACTCCCGGAGTTTAACCAAACTCCCCCTATCAATATGCCATATTGATAGAACTCTTGGATTTAAAAATCCAAGCAACATGTTATCATAAAATTATACATAACATCATCATACTTCTCCCCCTTTGAAATCAACAAAAAGGAGAAGTGCAACTATCAAGTTTTTAAGATATAATGTCAAACGTTGCATTTATCATCATGCAATTTGTAAGCTAAAAAATTTAGCAAGTGTTATGTCATATCATGCAAGCTAGCAGATTTTATATCATTTCAAAGTATGCATGATAGCATTCTTGTTGACGTGTGCAAGCTAGCGATTCTTGCTTCCTTTTGCAATGTGCAAGTTACAATTTTTGCTTCTTGAGATAGGCAAGATAGTACTTTTGCTTTTGAGATGAGCGAGCTAATAAGTTTTGCCACTCTTTGTGATGTGCAAATTAGCCACCTTTTACTTCTTGAAGTGTGCAAGCTAGCAGATTTTATCTCCCCCTTTGTCATTGTCAAAAAGAAGGGAAGAATACAATTTTGTATTTCTTTTTACCTTTACAAAAAATTTCAAAGCATGACAAAGATAAATAATCATTCTAGAGTATCATTTTAGAAAATGATAATTGTTGACTCTCTCATCATTTCATTAAAAAAAAATCATAGATATGTAATACATCATATGCAATTTTAATCAAGGTAATTTTAATCATGATTCACATCATATGCAATACATCATATACATCATCAAAATAAAATTATAAGTATTGCATGCATCATTAAAAATTATAAATATTTCACATCATGATGGTATCAAAATGTAAAATTACATCCTACCATGCATGATCATAACTTCTCCTCCTTTTATCATTTTAAACAAGAAAGAAGGGAAGAACATAATGGTGTAAAATATTTCAATCATTACAAGGCATACAAGTCATAAATATAAAGAAATCATGTCATGAAACATAAGACCATTTGAATACCAAAAGACATAATTCATATAGTAAATCTCCTTTTAAATAATCAAAACGAAATCTTGAGAGATCAAATGATATAATATATTGATTCATGCATAAGAAATTTTAAGTTATAAATCTCAAAAAATCAAGATATATCTCACTCAAATTCAAATCTTGAAATCAAAATCATTTTCAAGAGATTCATAAAAAGAAAATAATATATATGGATTCATAAATCTTTTATCGAAAAGTCAATAAGATAGAGATGTTTCATTTTAAATTGTTTGTTTCATACGAGCATGCCTATGTCCTTTTTATGCCAAATAAAAAACATGCATCATGGTTTAAGACCGAAAAACAAATTTAATCATCATGTCCAAAAATATGACACATTAAGTATATGGCTTCTTTAGACAAGAGATTTGATTTATCATTTTAATTGCAATGATAATACATTTTCCTTTTTATGTGTTTTATTTTATGTGATTGATTTCCTATAAATATGCTCAAGTTTTTCATATGAAAACCATCCATCTTGTTTAAAACCGAAAAAGCAACTTTCATTGTGACAAAAATCAATATGCCATGAATCACAAAAATCATTATGCATAATTTCGAACTATAAACTTATTAAGCATGATCATTATACATCACTACTTTGGGCATGACATCAAAATATGGTTTCAAGTTTTCAAGATATATCATGCACAATTTCAAACTATAAATTTATTAAGCATGATATCAAATCTCTTAACATTTTCATTAAAACATTAAGTATGGTTTCATTAAACATAAAGCATTTTCAATCAAAATTGAAAAGCAATACGAAAATCAACATGATACACATTATTACTTCTTAAACATAAGATTAATCTTGTTAAGCATCATTTTGTTGTATTTTCACAACACATGCAGTTGTCATGATCATTTTCAAAATTACTAGCATGATCCCAAAAATAATTTTTTATTTTTATTACATCATACAAATTTTAAAAAAATTTCTAAACTAATTTAAAAATAACTCATGAAATGCATTATGTAATTTCGAAATAAAGCAAAGGGGTTTTGGTTACCTCGTTGTCAAAAGTTGTTAAGGCGTAGTTTGCCACCTCGCCTTTGTTGGTTTGTTATTCATCTTCGGATGTACTCGATTCATCCCATATTGCCTTGAGCACTCTCTTCTTCTTTGGAAACTTCTTTTTAAGTTCATTTTTATTCTTTGATTCTTGTTTTAAGAATTTTTTAAGCTTCATTGTGAGGAGTTCAAGGTCATCGTCATCGTCACTTGAGTCATTATTCAAGTGGTATTCAATTGTTCAAAGTGTCAAATCCTTCCTGTTCTTTGAAAGGTTGTTCTCATATTCATTTTGTGCTATAAAACTTATTTCATAGGTCATTAAAGACCTGATAAGTTCTTCAAGTTAAAAATGGTTTAAATCCTTGGCCTCTTGAATGATCGTTACTTTAGGGTCCCAACTCTTTAGAAGGGATCTCAATATTTTATTAACTAGTTTAAATTTAGAAAAACTTTTATCAAGAGCTTTTAGACTATTGACGACATTCGTAAATAGGTATACAAGTCTCCAATAGTCTCGTTTGGCTTCATCCGAAAAAGTTCAAAATCATGCATCAAAAGGTTTATCTTATAATCATTTATTCTATTTGTGCTTTCATGAGTTACTTTTAGTGTGTGCCAAATCTCGTGTATAGTTTCGCATAAAGAAACACGATTAAACTCATTTTTGCTCAAAACACAAAATAGAGCATTAATAGCTCTAGCATTTAAAGAAAAGTTTTCTTCTCCAAATCATTCCATTCGTTCATTGGAAGAGAAGACCTTTGAAATCTGTTTTTGACTATATTCCATAAATTTAAATCAATAGAAAATAAGAAAACTCTCATTTGAGTTTTCCAATATGTGTAGTCCATCCCATTTAATATGAGAGGACGAATGAGAGACTGACCTTCTTAAAAGCTGAAAAGAGTCATTTCTCTTAGGTGTTAAACCAAATGAGAAATAATGGGGCTCTCATACCAACTGTTAGGAATGAGTCGACACTAAGAGAGGGGGGGTGGGGTGAATTAGTACAGTAGTAAAAATATCGATTTTGGAAAATATTCATTCGTTGAAAACCGTTTCGGAAGATATTAACTTGAAAGCATACGAAAGAGTGTAGTGGATATAAAGCAAGTAAAGAAGGACAGTTTGTAGTAAATGTAAATTGTAAGAAGTAAATGCAAACCGAGTTATAGTGGTTCGGTCATCGTGACCTACATCCACTCCACTGATTCCTCTTTTGTCGAGGCCACCGGCATCCACTAACGGTCTTACTTCAATAGGTGAAGACCAACCACCTTTTATAGCTCTTTATCCTTTTACCGAGTTTAGGAGATAACCCTTACACCCCCACTTACTCCTCTCTCAAACTATACTAACATTTAGATCTTTTGAGAGGAGTCTACACAAGATTACAGCAGCATTTCTTTTCTTTTTCACTCTTAATACTTGTGTTTGTTAACTAGGGACGAGAGAGGTATTTATAGGCCTTAAGTTGATTCAAACTTGGAGCTTAAAAATATCTCATCCTGGGTTTCCCGGGTCCTGACGGTACCACTGCTTGTGCTGGGTGGTACCATCGTCTACAACACTAGCACTAGGCAGTACCATTACCCAGATTGATGGTACCACCGCCTGATAGTCTCTTGAAGACTGTGTTTGGGCGGTACCACCACCCAAACTGGCGGTACCACTGTCGGACATAGTCTTAGAGACTGTGCCATGATAGTTTCACCTGTTTAGTCACTGTTTGGGCCTTTCATTTGGCCGAACATAGCCCAAACTTAGGTCACTGAATGACCTTTCTCTTAGCCCAAAATAGCCCTATTTTGGGCCTAGTTAGCCCCTAATTGAGTTAGCTTAATTACTTTCTAAACTAACTCAATTAGACTTTAATTAACTCGATCTAGACATAATCGATTACAAACGAATTCTTGTTGTCCGGTATGTTATTAGTTCATCCGATGCTTCGTCCGATATTCTTGGCCCAATGCCCAAATTCACGGCCCGAAACCTTCTGTTGATATGTCAATCATTCCTCCGACCCGACGTCTAATCTTTTGATATGTTTGCTTTGGCTCAACATCTGATTCCTCCTGCTTTAATCAATTTACCTTTTCTGATCGACGTTACCCCTACATCACTTAAATGCATATTAAATCACAAACACTATCAATAGTTTAATCATCAAAATCCAAGATTCAAAAGTATGCACCTAATAAAAAATATTATTATAAAAATATAATTATTTTAATAAAAACTATACAAATTATATATACCTTCTAATATAATCGACGAAGCTATTATAGTAGAAGTACAAAGGAGATTTATCTTTTGCAAATAGAGATTATTGAATAATACATCTAATATTCTTAAAATAAATTAAAAAATATGACCTCCCATATTTCTTAGAAAATCTATTAGTATTGATATACTCATAGTGATGAATAAATCTACTAATATAAATAGTATAATACTTATTAAACAAAATTTAATAAGTAAGATGCTATCAATAACCTTATACTATGGGTAGGTCATTTTATTTTTTGTAATATTCATTTCACAAATTTTAAGGGCACTACATAAAAAAAACAATCATGAATAATCAAATATTTTAAAATCCATAACAATGTTTACAAAATAATTATTATTATTTTAGATATTATGAATATCACATGGTGAACATGATTAAGCATTAAAAGTTTAAACATTATATTAAGTATCATAATAAAACTAAATATCAAAATAAATTATATAGAAAGTAATATCAAAATAATACAATTATATAAAAGTGATAATATCTTGTAAATGATCAAATGATATTGGGAACAAATTTGATAGATTGAGTTATATGATAGTCTTATTGATTTTGTTTAAACACAATGTTATCACAAAAATAATCATATATGTTTTAGTAATTCTTTGTCTTATGAAACATCAAATGTTGTCTAACAATAATATTCATAATTATTACATATACATAAAAAATTATAAGAATACAAATTAATCAATCTAAAAATAATTAAGAATACTAAGTTTGGATTAATATAGTAATAAGAACAAACATTATATACACATAATGAATTATAATAATACAAATTAATCAATTTAAAGATAATCAAGAATACTATGTTAATATTACTATGATAATAAGAATAAACATTAGTCAATATCATTCATAATACTTCACATATGATTTCTACCCCTTTTTTATATTTCTATGTAAAACATATTTGTTAAAATTTTTCAGTGGATTAGGCTCCTGAATATTGCAATGCTAATAAAAAATATTTGAAAATAATCAAATGTTATCAGGATGGTACCATGAGTATATCATCAATTAACTTGTTATTCTATATAAATTCTAGTTTACATTTATAATTTTATGATGTACTAAAAATACATTAAACATAATTTTTATCTTTTATTTCTCAAATAAGATAATAAATCAAATATTCTTAACTAAAATTATGATTTTCTATATATTATAATGATAGCAAAAGATCTATTTAGTCGTTAAATGGTTGATACTTTACAATTTAGAATTGTTTTTATTATTTATCATTTTACTTCCCAAATAAGATAAAAGATGTTAAAAAGCTTTTAACTTCATAAAAAAAAAGTGTTAGCTTACATTTTATACTTAATAATATTTTACTTGAAATCTGATATCTTAGATATAAAAACATCTGCCATCATGCTCAACATCATCACTAGCTTATATCATTGTTATTTTCTCAATTTTCTATAAAAAATTATATGCATTAGTTTAAATAGTAAACTTTTAAGTGAATGATATAATAAAAAAATATTTTATATTTAAAAAATAATTATATTTTTCATATATAAATTCTCATTATAAATTTGTTACAATTATAGTTTGATACCATACAAAGCAATATTTTAAGGTTTTTTTAGTCACATTATCTTTTGGTTAGATATTTTATTATTTTTAAATTAAACTATAAAAAAATAATTCTCATAGCTCTTTTTTCCTTTGTTATCATCTAATTTTATTTGTAACATTTTATGACAAGAAATTTGAGTACAATGACAAGCAATCTTTTATTTTTTTAATAAAAGTATGTAGTATCTATTCGATTCCAGGAATATATGACTAATTATCAAGATATTTACCATCCAAATTGACATCATTGAAAATTTTAAAATATTTTGTTAGTTTGATAAGTTTTTAAATGATTAAATGTTAAATTTTTTAAATCGATCAAATTATAAAGTAATTTGATTGAATAATAAAAATATTTCATTGATATAAAATTTATCACTTAAAACCGTAAAATAACTTGATCTTGTAATGAAATAATAGTACCATTATACCTTCTAAAAGTACTTTATCGTTTATATCTTCTAAAGCCAATATCATCCACATTAATTCATTTTAGTCTTCAAAATATATTTAAGTTCTTCGCATCTAATGTAACAAAATTGATATTAACTATAATATAATTATAATGAAGTTGATGTGAATAGGAACTTATTATTTTTGAAATACTAATATGTCAAATATGGTTAAGGTTTGAAGACCTTACCCTCCTTTTAAAAAAATCAACCAAATTAATGCTCAAACAAAGCTTAATAGAAATGTAAGCATACAATACATATTTTGTTTCCAATAACATTTATATAAATAATCTTATATTCTTTATAAAATCTTGATAAAAAGTATCTAATAATGCATAAGTATTGGCTACATTTGACAAGCAAAGATTAAATTTCACAATTATAATCTAAAATGAAAAGAATAATTATTAATATTATGAATAATTCTTAGTATTATTAAATTATAAGTTAAAAATTATCATGTAGTTATTAATTTTAATAAAAATAGAAATACTTACTTTCTTCACATAAATAATCGAAAATTGCCTACCTCATAAAATCATTGTGAAGAAAAGAATCATCTTTTATAAGAAAATCGATTGACACACCCTCTTTTTGAGTTCTAACAAAGTATATCTTGTATGCACATAATTGAAAAATATTAATATAAAAAATATAAATATTATTATTAAAATGGAAAACCATACAAATGGTATATAACTCCCAATATGATCGATTAAGTTACTACAATAGAAATACAAAGGAGATTTATTTTTTCTAAATAGAGATTATTTAATGATACATATAATATTTTTCAAAGAAATTGAATAATATGACCTCCCAAATTTAATAAAAAATCTACTAGTACTAATATACTTGTAGTCGTGAATAAATCTACTCATATAAATGATAATATAATACTTATTGAACAAATTTTAATAAGTAAGATACTACCAATAACCTTATACAATTGAAAGTAATTTCATGTTCTATAATAATCATTTCACAAATTTTAAGGGCACTGAATAAAAAAATATAATTATTAATAATCATATATTTTAAAATCCATAATGATGTTTATAAAATAATTAATATTTTTTAAACATTATGAATGTCACATGGTGAAAATGATTAAGTATTAAAAGTTTAAAAATTATATTAATTATCATAATAAAATTAAATAAAAAATAAAATCATACAAAAAGTAATATTACAAGAATATAATTATACCAAAATTGTAACATCTTAAAAATGCTGAAAAAATATTGAAAATCAATTTAATAGATCGAGTTATATGATAGTCTTATTGATTTTATTTAAACACAAAGTCATCACAAAAATAATTATATGTTTTTTAGCAAATCTTTATGTCTTATGAAACATCAAATGTTGTTGGATATTAATATTCACAATTATTACATATGCATAATGAATATAAGAATATAAAGTAATCGATCTAAAGATAATCAAGAATTCTAAGTGTGGATTACTGTAATAATAAGAACAAATATTATATATACATAGAGAATTATAAGAATGCAAATTAATCAATCAAAATATAATCAAGAATATTAAGTTAGGATTACTATGATAACAAGAATATACATTAGCTAATATAATCCATATTACTTCACATAAGGTTTCTACCCATTTTTTATATTTCTAAGTAAAATATGTTTGTCAAAAATTTTAGTGGATTAAGCTCTTGAATATTGCAATGCTAGTAAAGCATATTTAAAATTAATCAAATCACATTATATTGGTGACATGAGTATATCATCAATTAACTTATTACACTATTCAGATTCTAGTATACATTTATCATTTTGTGATGTGCTAAAAAATACACAAAACATGATTTTTACTTTTTATTTCTCAAATAAGATGATGAATTAAATATTCTTAACTAAAGTTATGATTTTCTATAGATCACAATGATAGAAAAAGATCTATATAGTTGTCATATTGATTCAAAATGAATATGACTATAGTACAACTCGATCTATCAAATTGGTTCCCAATATCTTTTCATTATTTTTAAGATGTTACCACTTTGGTATAATTGTATTCTTTTCATGTTACTTTTTGGATAATTTTATTTCATTATTTAGTTTTATTATGATACTTAATATAATGTTTAAAATTTTAATGCTTAAATGTGTTCACCATGATATTCATAATGTTAAAAAAAATATTAATTATTGTGTAAATATTGTATGGATTTTAAAATATATTTTTTCTAATGATTTTTTTTTTCATGCACTGCTCTTGAAATATATATTACAAATGACCATCCCATGGTATAAAGTTATTGATAGTATCTTACTTATTAAAAGTTTGTTAATAAGTATTATACTATCATCTATATTAGTAGAGTTATTCATGACTACGAGCATGTCAGTACCAGTAGATTTTCTAGTATGTCTTGAAGGTTATATTTTTTATTTTATTGGAAAAATATTACATGTATCATCTAATAATCTTTATTCGCAAAAGATAAATCTTCTTCGTACTACTATTATGACAACTTCATCAATCATATTTGGAAGTATATCCAATTTCTATAGTTTTATCTTAATATTTATATTTTATTTATTTATTTATTTTTATACTAATATCTTTTTTTGGTATGTGCATATGAGACATACCTTGCTGTAGTCAAAAAGAGAGACAACTTCATCGATCATATTTGGAGGTATACCCAATTTCTATAGTTTGATCTTAATATTTATATTTTATTTATTTATTTTTATACTAATATCTTTTTTTGCTATATGCATTTGAGACATACCTTGCTGTAGTTCATAAAGAGAGTCTGCCAATCAGTTTTTGGAAGATGATTCTTTTCCTCATACTGATTTTATTAGGTGGGCAATTCTGGATTATGTACATAAAGAAAGTCAGTATTTCTTTTTTTACTAGAACTATGATAACTACATGATAATTTTTAACTTAAAAATGTATTATACTAAAAATTATGCATATCTTAATAATTACTCTTTTTTTTTTTCAGATTATGATTGTGAAACTTAATCTTTAGTTCTCAAATGCAGCCACCACTTATATATTATTAGACACCTTTCATCAAAATTATATGAAAAATATCAAGTAATTTATTATTTTAAATATTAAATTATTTTGTAAGAATTTAAATATAATACAACTCATTGTTATATAAATGTTATCGAAACAAAGCTTATATTGCATACTTGTATTGTTGGGCTGATAGCCCATGTTCAGCCCAATGTGGGCTTTATCAGCCCACAACCCACACCCTCTCTTAACATAACCCTAGATCAATATAAGGGGGGTGGAGGCTGCATTTTAGAGGTAGAAAAAGGCAGCAACATGGGAGAAGGCTGTAGCCACGTGATTCCAAAGAAAAGAAGGAGAATAAGGCAGAAAAACAAGAGAAAGAAAGGGCAGAAGACAAGAACAACGCAGAGAGACTGTTCTCAATCATCTAGTAGTGTTCTCATCTTAGGTTAGATCAAATCTATAGTAGACTCTTGTTGTGATTACTTGGGGAGGTTTTAGATATTGTGGGCAGTGACGTGATCCTTATATCCCAGTTATTCTCTTTTGATTGTTGCTAGGGTTTAGGGCAAGAGATTGAGATTTGTATATTCATTATTCTTATAGTGGATTATCTTTAGTTTGCCCCGTGATTTTTTACCCTTCACATTGAAGGAGTTTTTCATGTATATCTTGGTGTTCTATTTGATTGTGCTTCTATTTAATTCCGCTGTGTGCTTTGGCCTGCTAGTATTTGTTCATATACAAAGGTTATTCCTCTTTATATCTCCAAAAACTAGTATCAGAACGGAGTTTTGGTGATTTAATTTTTGTATTTGAACATGGAGGCCAGTAATGTTTCTCGCATGATTAGTTTGAATGGAAACAATTAGATGATATAGAAACCAAGAATGAAAGATCTCTTGTATTGCAAAGATTTATATGGACCTTTGCATGGGGATAGTGCAAAACCTACAACTCTAACGGATGATGAATGGAAAAGGTTAGATCGAAAAACAATTAGGTTTATTAGACAGTGGCTTAATGATAATGTCTTTCACTATGTTTCTATTGAAATTTCTGCATATTCTCTTTGGAAAAAGTTGGAAAGTATCTATGAAAGAAAAACAGCTGGCAACAAAGCTTTTTTTATTAGAAAACTTATAAACCTAAAATATAGAGAGGGCGCTTCTATTGCTGAGCATTTGAATGAAATGCAGAGTATTACTAACTAGTTATCCTCTATGAAAATATCTCTTGATGATGAGTTGCAGGCTTTGTTACTTCTTAGTTCATTACCAGAAAGTTGGGAGATATTAGTGGTTTCCCTCAGTAATTCTGTGCTAGATGATATTATCACTATAAGTCAAGTAACAAGCAGTTTATTGAATGAGGAGTTGAGAATAAAGAGTTCAACAACATCTCAGAATGATTTACAGGCACTTATCTCAAAGAACAGAGGAAGGTCAAAGTCTAAAAGCAGTTCACGCATGGGTAAAAGTAAGTCAAAGAGTTCAGCAACATCTCAGAATGATTTACAGGCACTTATCTCAAAGAACAGAGGAAGGTCAAAGTCTAAAAGCAGTTCACGCATGGGTAAAAGTAAGTCAAGATCAAGAAAATATATTGTTTGCTATAACTATGGTGAGAAAGGACATTACAAGAACCAATGTAAGCAACCTAACAAGAGCAAGAAAAAGGGGAAAGAAGTGGAGTCTATAGAGTCAAAAGATAATATCATAACTATAGTGTAGGGTGGTGATTATTTGATTTTGTCTCATTCTAATGATATTTTTTCTTGTGTGTGTCAGGATCTTAAGTGGGTGATTGACACAGGTGCTTCTTATTATGCTACACCACAGAGGGAGTTTTTTGCCATATACAGGTCTGGAAACTTTAGTGTTGTCAAGATGGACAACTATGACACAGCAGACATCATTGGCATGGGTGATATCCATTTAAAGACCAACCTTAGCTGCAAGTTGATGCTTAAGGATGTGAGACATATGGTTGACTTGAGGCTAAATTTAATTTTAGTTGGAAGGCTAGATGATGAAGACTATGATAACATATTTCACAAAGGGCAATGGAAGCTCAGTAAGGATTCTCTTATTATAACTAGTGGAAAGAAATGTTATACTTTGTACAGGTTGCAGGCTAAAGCTTATGACGAGTAGTTAAATGCTACAGAAAAAGACTTCAGCATAGAGTTGTGGCATAGGCGATTGGGACACATGAGCGAGAAGGGACTACAAGCTCTTTCCAAGAGAGAGGTATTACCAGATCTCAGAGGTATACATCTGAACCCTTATATTGATTGTTTGGCTAGTAAATAACATAGAGTTTCATTTACTAGTCCTGCTTTGTCTAAAAAAATGCATGCCTTAGATCATGTTTATACAAATATATGTGATCCTTTGAGGACAAAAACTCCTGATGGATCTGTTCTTGGTATAAGTGGTGCACTTTATTTTGTCACTTTTATAGATGATTTTTCCAGGAAAGTTTAGGCCTATACTTTGAAAACCAAAGATTAGGTTATTAATGTCTTCAAAGAGTTTCATGCCAGGGTTGAAAGGAAGATAAAAAGGTAATTGAAATGCATAGGATCAGATAATGATGGTGAGTATACATGATTGTTTAATGATTATTGTAGGTCACATGGAATCCAACATGAGATGACAGTTCCTAGTACACCTCAGCATAATGCAATTATAGAGAGGATGAATCATACCATTATAGAAAAGATCAGATGTATGCTTTCATAGGCCAAGCTACCCAAAAGGTTTTGGGATGAGGCTTTGAGGACTGTAGTCGATGTGATCAACTTATCACCATATACAGCCCTAGATGGTGATGTTGCAAAGCATGTATAGTCAGGGAAAGATGTTTCCTACAAGCATTTAAGAGTGTTTGGTTGTCATGCATTTGCACATATTCTAGACAATGAGAGGTCCAAGCTAGATGGTAAGACTAAAGAATGTATTTTTCTTGGCTACTCACATGATCATTTTGGTTACAGGCTTTAGGATCCAAAAAAACAGAAGGTGTTTAGAAGCAGAGATGTGGTCTTCTTTGAGGATCAAACCTTTGAGGATTTGAAGAAAGGGGCACCGACCAAGACTTCTACAGAAGGATTAGCATATTGTGACCCAGTTACTCTTTCAATATATTAGGGTGATGGGGGAGATATGCAGGAAGATGGTGTGGAGCCTGATGTTAATCTACCTGCAAGACATGTTGAGCAAGAAGAAGTTGGAGAACAACTTCCCGCAGAACCTCAGTTGAGAAGATCTTCTAGACAACGTCAACCTTCCAGAAGATACTCTACAGATGAGTATGTGATGGTTACTGATGCAGGTGAACCAGAAAGTTATTAGGAAGCAGTTGAAAGTGAGTAGAAAAAGAAGTGGTTAGTTGTTATACAAGAAGAGATGAATACTCTTTAGAAGAACCACACTTATGATTTGGTGCTACTACCAAATGGAATGAAGGCCTTGAAGAACAAGTGAGTATTCAGATTAAAGACTCAAGAATATTGTTCTCAACCAAAATACAAAGCTAGATTGGTTGTGAAAGGCTTTGATCAAAAGAAAGGTATTGACTTTGAAGAGATTTTTTCTCCTGTTGTTAAAATATCTTCTATTCGTGTTGCTCTTGGTATTGCTGCTAGCCAGGACTTAGAGATTGAGCAGTTAGATGTGAAGATAGCTTTCCTTCATGGGGATTTGGATGAGGAAATTTATATGGAGCAACCAGAAGGCTTTAAAGTCAAAGGTAAAGAGAATTTTATCTGTAAATTAAAGAAGAGCTTGTATGAGTTAAAGCAAGCTCCAAGACCGTGGTACAGAAAGTTTGAATCATTTTTGATAGAAAATGGATACAAAAGAATGGCTTCAGATCATTGTGTATATATCAAATGGTTTGGTGAGGATTTTATTATTCTCTTACTTTATGTTGATGACATGCTTATTCTTGGGAAAGATATATCTAAAATTGACAGGTTGAAGAAGGAACTGAGTGAGTCTTTTGTAATAAAGGACATGGGGCCAGCAAAGCAAATACTAGGCATGTAAATTTCCCGTGACAAGAAAACCAAGAAGATTTGGTTGTCATAGGAGAAATATATCGAGAAGGTATTGGAAAGATTCAGTATGAGCAATGCAAAACCAGTTGGTTCTCCTCTTGCAGGCCACTTCAAGTTATGCTCAAAACAGAGTCCGTCAATGAGAAGGAGAAAATGCAAAAGGTTCCTTATGCTTCAGCACTTGGAAGTTTAATGTATACAATGGTATGTACAAGGCCAAACATCGCATATGCAGTAGGTGTTACTAGCAGATTTCTTGCAAATCCAGGCAAAGAGCACTGGGCAGCAGTGAAGTGGATTTTTAAATATCTTAGAGGGAGCTCTAAGGTTTGTTTAAGCTTTGGAGGTGGACCTTGTGTTGACAGGTTATACAGATATAGATATGGTAAGAGATATAGATATAAGGAAGTCCACTTCAGATTATTTACTTACTTTTGCAGGGGGAGCTGTGCCATGGTAATCTAGGTTGCAAAGGTGTATTACTCTATTCACCACAAAAGGAGAATATATTGCTACTATAGAGGTATGCAAAGAAATGTTATGGATAAAATAATTTTTACAAGAATTAAGGCTGAAACAAAAAAATTATGTGATATATTGTGATAGCCAAAGTGCCATCCATTTATGTAAAAACCCAATGTTTCATTACAAGTCAAAGCATATAGATGTCAGATATCATTGGATTCGAAATGTATTTGAAGAGAAGCAGTTGCAACTTCAGAAAATTCATACATATGACAACGGAGCAGACATGTTGACAAAAACTTTACCAAAAGAAAGACAGGAGATATGCCGACAGCTAACCAGCTGATTAGCATGACTTCACATTGAGGAGTCATGGGACAGCCTCCCTTATGGGCTGAAGGGGGAGGTTGTTGGGCTGATAGCCCAACGTGAGCTTTATCAGCCCACAACTCATGCCCCCTCTTAACCTAACCCTAGATCAATATAAGGGGGGTGCAGGCTGTGTTTTAGAGGCAGAAAAAGGTAGCAACATGGGAGAAGGCTACAACCACAAGATTCTAAAGAAAAGAAGGAGAACAAGACCGAAAAATAAGAGAAAAAAAGGGAAGAAGACAAGGACAATGCAGAGAGACTGTTCTCAATCATCTAGTAGTGTGTCATCTCAGGTTAGATCAAATCTACAGTAGAATCTTGTTGTGATTACTTGAGGAGGTTTTTAATATTGTAGGCAGTGATGTGATCCTTGTATCCCAGTTATTCTCTTGAGATTGTTGCTAGGGTTTAGGGCAAGAGATTGAGATTTATATATTCATTATTCTCATAGTGGATTATCTCTAGTTTGCTTCGTGGTTTTTTACCCTTCACATTGAAGGAGTTTTCCACGTATATCTTGGTATTTTATTTGATTGTGCTTCCATTTAATTCCGCTGTGTGCTTTGGCCTACTAGTATTTGTTTATATACAAAGGTTATTCCTCTTTATATCCCCATCATGTATTTCTACTAAGCTTTGCTTGGGGATTTGTTCGATGGATTTTTGCAAGAGAAGTAGATTGTGATCTTCAAACCTTACCTAGCGGATCAGCGTTTCAAAAACATTAAGTTTCTATTCATATCAACTTCATTATAATTAAAAGTTATATCAGAGTTAATATCAATTTTGTTACATTAGATGTAATGAACTTAAATGTATTTTGACATAAACAAATTTGATTTTTTTTATTATGTGTAATTTCTAACTTTAACTCAATTTTTAAAATATTACATTAGAGTTTCTTACGACGAGCTCAATAATGATAATTTGATACCATTAATATATTGATTGGATTTTATAGATGGTATATCCATGTAATATTAAAATATTATTTTAGCTTTCAATAATTTACTTTATATTATTCTCCTTATTGATTTTTAAATTTAGATTAAAAATTTATGATGATAAATTTTACTGATCTTTTCGTTATCTTCTATTTACAGGTTCTACTTCAACTTCTCCACAACCAATATTGGTCTAGGTATGATAATACTTAAGAGACGTACATGTTTCACGCTTCTGGGAGTATTAATCTTATGGGGTTCTTGTGGCCATATTTAAAAACCAACAAAGGCTAGTGGTACAATGAACACATCAAATTTTCTAATATAAGAAGCCTCCAAGAATACAAAGTAATTTCATACCTTTTACCTTATCTTAATTGAGATTTTCTATTATCCAAAATTTATTATCTCTTTTTAATGTTGATACAATAGACTTGCATGAAGTCTCCAACTATAGCTTTCATATATAAAGTATTCTCAATCTCAAGTATATAATTATATCCAAATAAAGAATTAAATATGATATACTCTTATAGACTATAGTTTTGCCTAAGTAGTGTGACACTTATGTGCTTGTACATAAAGAGTCGAAGTTCTCATAATATCATAAAGTTACCTAAGGACAAGTGCCCATACGACATTGCTACCGAACTATGTGACGAATCAACCTAATACACTACTCCAGAGCTCATCATATGCAATCTAGGGGTTCCAATGTTCTAAGATGAACGAAGTTTTGAGGGGCCACTCCGAAGATCAAATTATAATACACCTCCTCTCTCCCAGTTATTCTCTTGTCGTTGTTGTTGATTAGTCAAACTTTGATCACTAGTGTGTTAGTTCAAATCACTAATAACTCTGACTCTATTGTGGGGTGGATCGAATTACACTTTATCTTCTCTAGTTCTAACAAATCTTTCAAGTGAAGGAGAAAACCTTCACATGTAGTATATTATATTGGTTGAACTGGATGGATGTTTATTGAAGCTTCAATAAGCATCATCTAATGAACCTTCACAATATTTGTCCATTGATTCTTTATCTACATAATTGTCACCTTCAATTAGGTTCCTATTCCCTCCACTTTTAATTGCCACTCTATTATGGAATGAAGCAAATAAACTATCTTTAGCAAAACCAATCACCATAAGTGAGACTTTGATAACTATTATGTGTTGCTAAGTACTTCTTAAATGATCTACAAAAATATGCAAAACTCTTTTACTAGATAACTAAGATAAGTTGGGTACTTAGTTTTACCCATGCACTCAAAAGTTTAGAAGGCCAAGGTTATTTGATTTTGTCAGCCTCCTTAAGAGTTATACTTCATACATCAAGTTAGCTAGCTAGTATTTGATATTGAAATATTTGTGCTCACTTCTGAAGCCCTCAAAATGTTGCACTCCTTACGTTGAATTAATTATTCAGATTTGCTTTCTCATTGCCATTGAACTTGTAAATCAACACAATTGTTATGTGGTTGTAATTTTACTTATTTATTTATTTATTACTTCAATATATTTTTCACATAGTAAAATCATAAAATATATCTTTTTTATTTTTATTTTAATTGTACTCTTGATAGCTGCATGGTATAGTTCTTTTTGGGGAGGGTCATTGGTAGAGTTGATATTTTGTACTGTTCATATCTTAGTTTTTATTTCAAATTTTTGGCTGCTCTTTTTTTTGTTTGCTCACTGGCTTATTGGAGGTTGGAATACATTTACAAGGTGGAGAATCTGAGCAGGTTTTGGTAAAATCATCCGTCCTTGCAAAATTGCAATGACGAGTTTTGAAAGTCGAGGCTGCATTGAGAAGGAAGAGGAAATTGACATACACCATAGGAGGCTATAGCAGTTCGAGAGTTGATGTCGAGAGTATGAGCAGAAGATGAGTTCCATAAAAGAGGTTTGGTAGAAGCAAACTTTATACTTGCAATATCACCTCAATTGCAAGGAGAAGCCTCGTAAATGATAGCTTCAATGCATTTGTAGATTTATTCAGAGGAATAATATGTTTGTATATCCTTGTAAAGTTACATCGAGTCTAAATGATGGAAAAGTTAGCATACAGCTTGCCATTGATAGAAGCAAACAGTTGGCAAAATACAACTGTAAACAACATTACTTGAAATATTACATTTATGTACGATGTTCTTATGAGGGGGTTGTACACATTCACCCGTCTAATTTCAAAATTCTACATGGAATACTTTGATTTTAACAAATGTGTGTAAATCCATAATTAGTTTAAATTTTAGGTTTTCTTTGGATATAATCCTTTAAAGTGAAAAATTTTAGAGATGACCCTTTATATTTTTCATGTCACTTCTCAGATTCCTTGCAAATTTTCTCTTGTTGTCATCTAAGTCCCAAGTCATACTATCATTTATATTAGTAGATTTATTCGTAACTATGGTTATGTTAGTATAAGTAGATTCTCCAATAAATTTAGGAGTTTATATCATTCAATTTATTAGAAAAAAATTATATGTATCATCTAATATCTCAATTTACAAAAGATAAATCTTCTTTGTATTACTATTACGATAGCTTCATTGATCATATTTCGAAGTATATACATTTTGTATTGTTTTTATTTTAATATTTATATTTTATTTATTTATTTTGATAATAATATTTTTTTTGTTAACTGCATACCTAAAAAAGAAGGTATATAATTAGAGTTTTTGAATGGTAATTCTTCTTATCAAAATGATTATATTAGGTTGGCTATTCTAAATTATGTGTGTGAAGAAAGTAAATATTTTTTTTTATTAAAACTGTTGGAACTACATTGTAATTTTTAACTTAAAATTTAATTACACTAAAAGTTATGCATATATTATTAATTATTATTTCTTTTTAGATTATATTTATAAAACTTAATATTCAGTTCTCAAATGCAACCACCACTTATGCATTATTTGACACATTTCATCAAGATTACACAAAAAATATAATGTAATTTTTATTTAAAATTTTAAATTATTTTGTAAGAATTTGAATATAATACAATAAATAGTTATATAAATATTATATATAATAAAATATGTATTGTGTGCTTATATTTCTACTAAGTTTTGCTTGAGTTCCATTCCATTAATTTTTGTAGAAGAAGTAGGCTATGATCTCTAAATCTTACACATATTTGATATATTAGTATTTCAAAAATAGTAAGTTTTTGTTCACATAACTTTATTTTTATTAAAAGTTATATTATAGTGAATATCCAATTTATTACATTAGATGTGATGAACTTAAAGATATTCTGAAGACTAACATGAAATAATATGGATAACATTGGCTCATTAGAATGTATAAAGGTATTATAATTTCATTAGAAGATCAAGTTATTTTGTGGTTTTAAGTGATAAATTTTTTATTAATGTATTATTTTTATTATTCGATCAAATTACGTTATGATTTGATTAATTTAAAAGATTAAACATTTAATCATTAAAGTTATCAAACTCACAAAATATTTTAAATTTCCTAATAATGTCAATTTAGATGTTAAATATCTTGATCATAGCATATTCTTGGAATTGAATCGATACTGCTTACTTTTATAAAAAAAATAGATTGCTTGTTGTTGTCCTTAATTTTTTTACCTTAAAATGTTGCAAAGAAAATGATGATAAAGAAAAAAACAAATATGAGAAACATTCCTTTGTAATGTAGCTTTAAAATAATAAAATATCAAACCAAAAGATAATGGGCTAAAAAATCTTATAGTATTTGCTCTATATGGTATCAAACTATAATTTTAACTAATTTATGATGAGAATTTACTTATGAAAAATATAATTATTTTTTAAATATAAAATATTTCTTTATTATATCATTCATTTAAAATATTATTATTTAAACTAATGCACATAATTTGTTATATATAAAATTGAGGAAATATAGGATATCTAATGATGATAAGCATGATGATAGATTTGTACTAGATCTAACTTTTTATCTCAAGATTTTCCTTATCTATATGGAAGCATAATATTCTCGAAATATAAAAAATTATATGATCATTTGATAATCCTTTAATTAATAGTCAATAATGTAATCAAATAAGAAATATAGTATTCTTATTAAAATATTTATTATATTTAGTTTAGTATTCTTTAGCAATTGTTAATTAATTTATGTCTCTATTTATGTCAACATATATGCACAATAATCATGAATAACATTCTTATATTAGATTCAGATTTAAAACTTCATGTGGTAATAGAAGGCACTAAAAGTTGTTAAATCTATTAAATCGATCAAAACATAGAGTAATTTGTTCGAACAATAAAAATATTTTAATGATATAAAATTTATCACTTGAAACCATAGAGCAACTTGATCTTCTAATGAAACAATAATACATTTATACCTTTATACCATCTAATGCGCCAATATCAACCACATTACTTCATGTTGGGTTCAAGAATATATTTAAGTTCAATGCATGTAATGTAAAAAATTAATATTAACTATAATATAACTTTTTATTATAATAAACTTTATATGAATAGAAACTTATAGTTTCTTGAATACTAATATGCCAAATATAGGTAACATTTAGAGACCACACTCTATTTCTCTTACAAAAATCTACCGAATGATTCCCCAAGTAAAGCTTAGTAGAAATGTAAGTTTGCAATACATGCTTTATTTCCTATAACATTTATATAACAATGAGTTGTATTATATTCTAATTCTTATAAAATAATCTAATATTTTAAATAATAAATTACCTTATATTATTAATATAATCTTGATGAAAAGTGTCTAATAATGTATAATTTGTGGCTATATTTTAGAACCAAAAATTAAGTTTCACGATCATAATATGGAAAGAAAATAATATTTGTTAATATATGCATATTTTTATTATAATTAAATTTTAAGTGAAAAATTATCCACCAAGCTTTTTATAAAAATAGAAATACTTACTTTTTTCATATGCATAATCCAGAATTACTCCCATAATAAAATCATTATAATGAAAAGAATCATCATCCAAAAATCGATTGGCACATCCTCTTTTTGAGCTCTAACAAGGTATATATTGTATGCACCTAATAGAAAAATATTATTATAAAAAATATAATTATTAAAATAAAAACTATACAAATTATATATACCTCCCAATATAGCTATCGGAGTAGAAGTGCAAAAGAGATTTATCTTTTGCAAATAGAGATTATTAAATAATACATCTAATATTCTTAAAATAAATTGAAAGATATGGTTTCTCATATTTCTTCGAAAATCTATTAGTACTAACATACTCGTACTCATGAATAAATCTACTAATATAAATAGTATAATACTTATTAAAAAAGTTTTTAATAAGTAAGATACTATTAATAACTTTATATTATGGGTAGGTCATTTTATTTTTGGTAATATAATTTCACAAATTTTAAGGGCACTGCATAAAAAAAACAATCATAAATAATCATATATTTTAAAATCCATAACAATATTTACAAAATAATTACTATTTGTTAGACAAAAGTGATAACATCTTACAAATGATCAATAGATATTAGGAACCAATTTGATAAATTGAGTTATATGATAGTGTTATTGATTTTGTTTAAACACAATAATATCACAAAAATAATCATATATTTTTTAGTAATTATTTATGAAACATCATATATTTTTTTAGTAATTATTTATGAAACATCAAATGTTGTCTAACAATAATATTCATAATTATTATATAAACATAAAAAATTATAAGAAAAAAAATTAATCAATCTAAAAATAATTAAGAATACTAAGTTTGGATTAATGTAGTAATAAGAACAAATATTATATACACATAATGAATTATAATAATAAAAATTAATCAATTTAAAGATAATCAAGAATACTATCTTAGTATTATTATGATAAAAAGAATAAATATTCATCAATATCATTCATATTACTTCACATATGATTTATACCCATTTTTTATATTTCTATGTAAAACATGTTTGTAAAAATTTTTCAATGGACTAGGCTCTTGAATATTGTAATGCTAATAAAAAATATTTGAAATTAATCAAATGTCATCAGGATGGTGCCATAAGTATATCATCAATTAACTTGTTATGCTATACAAATTCTAATTTACATTTATCATTTTATGATATACTAAAAATACATGAAACATAATTTTTATCTTTTATTTCATAAATAAGACAATAAATCAAATATTCTTAACTGAACTTATGATTTTCTATATATTATAATGATAGCAAAAGATCTATATGGTCGTCAAATGGTTGGGACCTTATAATTTCGATTTATTTTTATTATTTGTTGTTTTACTTCCCAAATAAGATAAAAGATGTTAAAAAACTTTTATCTTCATAAAAAAAAATGTTAGCATAAATTTTATACTTAATAATATTTTACTTGAAATATGATATTATATATATAAAAACATCTAACATCGTGCTCATCATCATCACTAGATTATATCGTTGTTATTTTCCCAATTTTCTATAAAACATTATATGCATTATTTTAAATGGTAAACTTTTAAGTAAATGATATAATAAAGAAATATTTTATATTTAAAAAATAATTATATTTTTCATATATAAATTCACATAATAAATTAGTTAAAATTATAGTTTGATACCAACAAAAGCAAAGGCTTTTTTAGCCATATTATCTTTTGGTTAGATATTTTATTATTCTAAAATTATACTATAAAAGAATGATTCTCATAGTCCTTTTTTCCTTTGTTATCACCTAATTTTCTCTGTAACTTTTAAAGATAAAAAATTTGAGGAAAATGACAAGCAATCTTTTTTTTAATAAAATTAAGTAGTATCGATTCGATTCCAAGAATATGCAACTAATGATCAAGATATTTACCATCCATATTGACATCATTGAAAATTTAAAAAAAATTTGTCAGTTTGATAAGTTTTTAAATGATTAAATATTAAATTTTTAAAATCTACCAAATTATAAAGTAATTAGATTGAATAATAGAAATATTTCATTGATATAAAATTTATCACTTAAAACCGTAAAATAACTTGATCTTGTAATGAAATAATAGTACCTTTATACTGTCTAAAAGTACTTTATCGTTTATACTTTCTAAAGCCAATATCATCCATTTTACTTCATGTTAGTCTTTAGAATACATTTAAGTTTATCGCATCTAATGTAATAAAATGGATATTAACTATAATATAATTTTTAATTATAATAAAGTTGATGTGAATAGGAACATATTATTTTTGAAATGCTAATATGCCAAATATGGTTAAGGTTTAAAGACCTTACCCTCATTCTCTTGAAAAAATCAACCAAATTGATGCCCAAGCAAAGCTTAATAGAAATGTAAGTACACAATACATGTTTTATTTCCAAAACCATTTATATAAATTATCTTATATTCTTCGTATAATCTTGATAAAAAGTGTCTAATAATGCATAAGTATTGACTGCATTTGACAAATGAAGATTAAATTTTACAATCATAATCTGAAAAGAAAAGAATAATTGTTAATATTATGAATAATTCTTAGTATAACTAAATTTTAAGTTAAAATTATCATGTAGTTTTTAACTTTTAATAAAAATATAAATATTTACTTTCTTCACATACATAATCCAAAATTGCCTACCTAATAAAATCATTATGATGAAAAGAATAATCTTCTTAAAACCGATTGACACACCCTCTTTTTGAGCTCCAACAAGATATATCTTGTATGCACATAATAGAAAATTATTAATAAAAAAAATATAAATATTATTATTAAAATTGAAAACTATAATTTGTATATACCTCACAATATGGTAGATTAAGCTACCACAATAGAAATACTAAGATATTTATCTTTTCTAAATAAAGATTGTTTAATGATACATATAATATTCTTCTAAGATATTGAATAATATGACCTCCTAAATTTATTAAAACAATCATCTAGTACTAATATACTCATAGTCATAAATAAATCTACTAATATAAATGATAATATAATACTTATTAAACAAATTTTTGTAAGAGAAGTAGATTGCGGTCTTTAAACCTTAATTAGCAAATTAGCATTTCAGAAATAGTAAGTTTCTATTCATATTAACTTTATTATAATTAAAAGTTATATCACAGTGAATATCAATTTTGTTACATTACATGTGATGAACTTATATGTATTTTGAAATAAACAAATTAGATTTTTTTATTATGTGTAATTTCTAGCTTTAAAATCAATTTTTTAAATATTACATTAGAGTTTCTTATGATGAGCTCAATAATGATAATTCGATATCATTAATATAATGATTGTATTTTATAGATTGTATATCCATGTAATATTAAAATATTATTTTAGCTTACAATAATTTACTTTATATTATTCTCATTATTCATTTTTAAATTTAGACTAAAAATTGATGATGATATATTTCATTGATCTTCTCGTTATCTTTTATTTAAATGTTCTACTTCAATGTTTTCAAAACCTATATTTGTCTAGGCATGGTAATGCTTAAGAGATGTACATGTTCCATGCTTCTGGGGGCATTAATCTTATAGTGATAGTGTGACAATATTTAGAAACCAAAGGGGTCTAGTGGTACAATGAACATTTCAAATTTTCTAATATAAGAAGCCTTCAAGGATACAAAGTAATTTCATACCTTATACCTAATCTTAATTGAGATTTTCTATTATCTAAAATTTATTATCTCTTTTTAATGTTGATACAATAGACTTGCATGATGTCTTCAACTGTAGCTTTCATATATAATGTATTCTCAATCTCAAGTATATAATTATATCCAAATAAAGAATCAAATATGATATACTCTCGTAGACTTTAGTTTTGCCTAAGTAGTATGACAATTATGTGCTTGTACATAAAGAGTCGACGTCCTCATAATATCATAAAGTTACCTAAGGACAAGTGCCCATACAACATTGCTATCGAACTACGTGACAAATCAACCAAATACATTACTCTAGAGCTTGTCATGTGCGATCCAGGGGTTCCAATGTTCTAAGATGAATGAAGTTTTGAGGGGCTACTCCGAGGACTAGACTATAATGCACCTTCTCTCTCCCCGTTATTCTCTTATTGTTGTTGTTGAGTAGTCAAATTTTGATCACTAGTGTTAGTTCAAGTCACTTGTAACTTTGACTCTATTGTGTGGTGGATCGAATTGCACTTTATCTTCATTAGTTCTAACAAATCTTTCAAGTGAAGGAGAAAACCTTCAAATGTAGCATATTATAGTGGCCGAACTAGATGGATATTTATTGAAGCTTCAATGAGTATCATCACATGAAAGTTAAAGTTTTGAGACCATGTCCTTCACAATATTTGTCCATTGATTCTTCAACTACAAAATTGTCACCTCCAATTAGGTTCCTATTCCCTTTACTTTTAATTGCCACTCTATTCTGAAATGAAGCAAATAAACTATCTTTAGTAAAACCAATCACCATAAGTGAGAATTTGATAACTATTATGTGTTGCTAAGTACTTCTTAAATGATGTACAAAAATATGCAAAACTCTTTTACCAGATAACTAAGATAAGTTGGGTACTTAGTTTCACCCGTGCTCTCAAAAGTTTAGAAGGCCAAAGTTATTTGATTTTGTCAACCTCCTTAAGAGTTATACTTCATACATCAAGTTAGCTAGCTAGTATTTGATATTGAAATATTTGCGCTCACTTCTGAAGCCCTCAAAATGTTGCACTCCATGCGTTGAATTAACTATTCAGATTTGCTTTCTCATTGCCATTGAACTTGTAAATCAACGTAATTGTTATGTATTTATAATTTTACTTATTTATTTATTTGTTACTTCAATATATTTTTCACATAGCAAAATCATAAAATATATCTTTTTTATTTTTATTTTTACCTTTTTTATTTATGATTATGATATATAGTATATTAAATATTAATGTAATTTATTTCTATTGTTTAAATATGTTTTACAGGCTTGTACTTATATTGCTATTTGCGTTCACGATATTATTTTTTAGTTGTTTAAAATGATCGTGACATGTGTTAAATTCATATTGCACTTTTTGAGGGAAGGGGTACAAGATCATGATCCCAAAGAAGAGAGGCAAAGGCAGTACTTTATTGAAGAGTTTATTCCTATAAAGTTTATCGGTCCTTTGCATATATGCACCATAGTCCTTCATTTTGTACTCATCCCTCTTATTCTTCCCTTAATATGGTATCATATTGTTTATCTTATAATCTTTTCTCCAATCATATCATTATTTATATTATTATCTTATAATGCAGTAGATCGGTCCATTATATCCACTAGCAATTCTATTATTGTACTCTTGATAGCCGCATGGTTTAGTTCTTTTGGGGGAGGGTCGTTGATAGAGTTGATATTTTGTACTATTTATATCTGAGTTTTTATTTCAAATTTTTGATTGCTCTTTTTGTTGTTTGCTCACTGGCTCATTGGAGTTTGGAATACATTTACAAGGTGGAGAATCAGAGCAGGTTTTGGTGAAATCATCCGTCTTTCCAGAATTGCAATGACGAGTTTTGAAAGTCGAGGCTGCATTGAGAAGGATGAGGAAAATGACATACACCATAGGAGGCTATAGCAGTTCGAGAGTTGATGTCGAGAGTATGAGCAGAAGATGAGTTCCATAAAAGAGGTTTGGTAGAAGCAAACTTTATACTTGCAATATCACCTCAATTGCAAGGAGAAGCCTCGTAAATGATAGCTTCAATGCATTTGTAGATTTATTCAGAGGAATAATATGTTTGTATATCCTTATAGAGTTACATCGAGTCTAAATGATGGAAAAGTTAGCATACAGCTTGCCATTGATAGAAGCAAACAGTTGGCAAAATACAACTGTAAACAACATTACTTGAAATATTACATTTATGTACGATGTTCTTATGAGGGGGTTGTACACATTCACCCGTCTAAATTTTAAAATTCTACATGGAATACTTTAATTTTAACAAATGTGTGTAAATCCATAATTAGCTTAAATTTTAGGTTTTCTTTAGATATAATCCTTTAAAGTGAAAAATTTTAGAGATGACCCTTTATATTTTACACATGTCTCTTCTCGGATTCCTTGCAAATTTTCTCTTGTTGTCATCTAAGTCTCAAGTCATACTATCATTTATATTAGTAGATTTATTCATGACTATGGTTATGTTAGTATAAGTAGATTCTCCAATAAATTTAGGAGTTCATATCATTCAATTTATTAGAAAAAAATTACATGTATAATCTAATATCTCAATTTACAAAAGATAAATCTTCTTTGCATTACTATTGCGACAGCTTCATCGATCATATTTGGAAGTATATATAATTTGTATTGTTTTTATTTTAATATTTATATTTTATTTATTTATTTTGATAATAATATTTTTTTTGTTATCTACATACCTAAAAAAGAAGGTATACAATTAGAGTTTTTGAATGGTAATTCTTCTTATCAAAATGATTGTATTAGGTTGGCTATTCTAGATTATGTATGTGAAGAAAGTAAATATTTTTTTTTATTAAAACTGTTGGAACTACATGATAATTTTTAACTTAAAATTTAATTACACTAAAAGTTATGCATATATTATTAATTATTATTATTTTTCGATTATATTTATAAAACTTAATATTCAGTTCTCAAATGCAACCATCACTTATGCATTATTAGACACATTTCATCAAGGTTACACAAAAAATATAAAGTAATTTTTATTTAAAATATTAAATTATTTTATAAGAATTTTAATATAATACAACAAATAGTTATATAAATATTATACAAAATAAAGTATATATTGTGCGCTTACATTTCTACTAAGTTTTGCTTGAGTCCCATTCAATTAATTTTTCTAAAAGAAGTAGGCTATGATCTCCAAATCATACACATATTTGACATATTAGTATTTTAAAAATAGTAAGTTTTTGTTCACATCAACTTCATTTTTATTAAAAGTTATATTATAGTGAATATTCAATTTATTACATCAGATGTGATGAACTTAAAGGTATTCTGAAGACTAACATGAAATAATATGGATAATATTGGCTCATTAGAATTTATAAAGGTATTATAATTTCATAAGAAGATCAAGTTACTTTGTGGTTTTAAGTGATAATTTTTTAATAATAAATTATTTTTATTATTCGATCAAATTACGTTATGATTTGATTAATTTAAAAGATTGAACATTTAATCATTAAAGTTATCAAACTCATAAAATATTTTAAATTTCCCAATAATGTCAATTTATATGATAAATATCTTGATCATAGCATATTCTTGGAATTGAATCGATACTGCTTACTTTTATAAAAAAAATAGATTGCTTGTTGTTGTCCTTAATTTTTTTACCTTAAAATGTTGTAAAGAAAATCAGAAGATGATAAAGAAAAAAACAGATATGAGAAACATTCCTTTGTAATGAAATTTTAAAATAATAAAATATCAAACCAAAAGATAATGGGCTATAATATCTTATAGTATTTGCTCTATATGGTATTAAACTATAATTCTAACTAATTTTTTATAAGAATTTATTTATGAAAAATATAATTATTTTTTAAATATAAAATATTTCTTTATTATTTCATTCATTTAAAATATTATTATTTAAACTAATGTACATAATTTGTTATATAGAAAATTAAGGAAATATAGGATATCTGACGATGATAAGCATGATGACAGATTTGTACTATACCTAACTTTTTATCACAAGATTTTTCTTATCTATTTGGAAGCATAATATTCTCGAAATATCAAAAATTATATGATCATTTGATAATCCTTTAATTAATAGTCAATAATGTAATCAAATAAGAAATATAATATTCTTATTAAAATATTTATTATATTTAGTTTAGTATTCTTTAGCAATTGTTAATTTATTTATGACTCTATTTATGTCAGCATATATGCACAATAATCATGAATAACATTCTTATATTAGATTCAGATTTGAAACTTCATGTGATTATAGAATATACTAAAAGTTGTTAAATCTATTAAATCGATCAAAATATAGAGTAATTTGTTTGAACAAAAAAATATTTTAATGATATAAAATTTATCAATTGAAATCATAGAGAAAATTGATCTTCTAATGAAACAATAGTACATTTATACCTTTATACCATCTAACGAGCCAATATCAACCACATTACTTCATGTTGTGTTCAAGAATATATTTAAGTTTAACGCATGTAATGTAAAAAATTAATATTAACTATAATATAACTTTTTATTATAATAAAGTTTATATAAATAGAAACTTATAGTTTCTTAAATGCTAATATGCCAAAATAGGTAACGTTTAGAGACCACACTCTATTTGTCTTACAAAAATCCATCGAATGATTCCCCAAGTAAAGCTTAGTAGAAATGTAAGTTTGCAATACATGCTTTATTTCCTATAACATTTATATAACAATGAGTTGTATTATATTCCAATTCTTATAAAATAATCTAATATTTTAAATAATAAATTACCTTATATTATTCATATAATCTTGATGAAAATTGTCTAATAATGTATAATTGGTGGCTACATTTGAGAACCAAAAATTAAGTTTCACGATCATAATTTGGAAAGAAAAGAATATTTGTTAATATATACATAATTTTTATTATAATTAAATTTTAAGTGAAAAATTATCCACCAATCTTTTTATAAAAATAGAAATACTTACTTTTTTTATATGCATAATCCAAAATTACCCAAATAATAAAATCATTATGATGAAAAGAATCATCATCCAAAAATCGATTGGCATATCCTCTTTTTTAGCTCTAACAAGGTATATATTGTATGCACCTAATAGAAAAATATTATTATAAAAATATAAAAATATAATTATTAAAATAAAAACTATACAAATTATATATACCTCCAAACATAATCGATGAAGCTATCGGAGCAGAAGTACAAAAGGAGATTTATCTTTTGCAAATAGAGATTATTAAATAATACATCTAATATTCTTAAAATAAATTGAAAGATATTATTTCCCATATTTCTTAGAAAATCTATTAGTACAGACATACTCGTAGTCGTAAATAAATCTACTAATATAAATAGTATAATACTTATTAAAAAAACTTTTAATAATAAGATACTATTAATAACTTTATACTATGGGTAGGTCATTTTATTTTTGGTAATATAATTTCACAAATTTTAAGGGCACTGCATAAAAAAAAAAAATCATGAAGAATCATATATTTTAAAATCCATAACAATATTTACAAAATAATTACTATTTTTTAGACATTATGAATATCACATGATGAACAGTTATACAAAAGTGATAACATCTTGTAAATGATCAATAGATATTAGGAACCAATTTGATAAATTGAGTTATATGATAGTGTTATTGATTTTATTTAAACACAATAATATCACAAAAATAATCATATATTTTTTAGTAATTATTTATGTCTTATGAAACATCAAATGTTGTCTAACAATAATATTCATAATTATTATATATACATAAAAAATTATAAGAATACAAATTAATCAATCTAAAAATAATTAAGAATGCTAAGTTTGGATTAATATAGTAATAAGAACAAATATTATATACACATAATGAATTATAATAATAAAAATTAATCAATTTAAAGATAATCAAGAATACTATATTAGTATTATTATGATAATAAGAATAAACATTCATCAATATCATTCATATTACTTCACATATGATTTCTACCCATTTTTTATATTTCTATGTAAAACATGTTTGTAAAAATTTTTCAAAGGACTAGGCTCTTAAATATTGTAATTCTAATAAAAAATATTTGAAATTAATCAAATGTTATCAGGATGGTGCCATAAGTATATCATCAATTAACTTGTTATGCTATACAAATTCTAGTTTACATTTACCATTTTATGATATACTAAAAATACATGAAACATAATTTTTATCTTTTATTTCATAAATAAGACAACAAATCAAATATTTTTAACTAAACTTATGATTTTCTATATATTATAATGATAGCAAAAGATCTATATGGTCGTCAAATGGTTGGGACCTTACAATTTTGATTTGTTTTTATTATTCGTTATTTTACTTCCCAAATAAGATAAAAGATGTTAAAAAGCTTTTATTTTCATAAAAAACAAGTGTTAGCATAAATTTTATACTTAATAATATTTTACTTGAAATATGATATTTTAGATATAAAAACATCTAATATCGTGCTCATTATCATCACTAGCTTATATCGTTGTTATTCCTCAATTTTCAAAAAAAAATTATATGTATTATTTTAAATAGTAAACTTTAATGTAAATGATATAATAAAGAAATATTTTATATTTAAAAAATAATTATATTTTTCATATATAAATTCACATAATAAATTAGTTAAAATTATAGTTTGATACCAGCAAAAGCAAATACTTTAAGGTTTTTTTAGCCACATTATCTTTTGGTTAGATATTTTATTATTTTAAAATTATAGTATAAAAGAATGATTCTCAAAGCCCTTTTTTCCAAGACCCTTTTACCTTTGTTATCACCTAATTTTCTTTGTAACTTTTAAAGATAAAAAATTTGAGGAAAACGGCAAGCAATCTTTTTTTTTAATAAAATTAAGTAGTATCGATTCGATTCCAAGAATATGCGACTATTGATCAAGATATTTACCATCCAAATTGACATCATTGAAAAATTTAAAATATTTTGTCAGTTTGATAAGTTTTTAAATATTTAAATGTTAAATATTTTAAATCGATCAAATCATAAAGTAATTTGATTGAATAATATAAATATTTCATTGATATAAAATTTATCACTTAAAACTGTAAAATAACTTGATCTTGTAATGAAATAAGAGTACCTTTATACTGTCTAAAAGTATTTTATCGTTTATACCTTCTGAAGCCAATATCATCCATATAACTTCATGTTAGTCTTCATAATACATTTAAGTTTATCACATCTAATATAACAAAATAGATATTAACTATAATATAATTTTTAATTATAATAAAGTTGACGTGAATAGGAACATATTATTTTTGAAATGCTAATATGTCAAATATGGTTAAGGTTTAAAGTCCTTACCCTCATTCTCTTGAAAAAATCAACTAAATTAATGCCCAAGCAAAGCTTAATAGAAATGTAAGTACACAATACATGTTTTGTTTCCAAAAACATTTATATAAATTATCTTATATACTTCATATAATCTTGATAAAAGTGTCTAATAATACATAAGTATTGACTGTATTTGACAAATGAAGATTAAATTTTACAATCATAATCTGAAAAGAAAAGAATAATTGTTAATATTATGAATAATTCTTAGTATAATTAAATTTTAAGTTAAAATTATCATGTAGTTTTTAACTTTTAATAAAAATAGAAATATTTACTTTCTTCACATACAAAATGTTGCAAAGAAAATCAGATGATGATAAAGAAAAAAAAGATATGAAAAACATTTCTTTGTAATGTAGTTTTAAAATAATAAAATATCAAACCAAAAGATAATGGGCTAAAAAATCTTATAGTACTTGCTGTATATGGTATCAAACTATAATTTTAACTAATTTGTGATGAGAATTTATTTATGAAAAATATAATTATATTTTAAATATAAAATATTTATTTATTATATCATTCATTTAAAATATTATTATTTAAACTAATGCACATAATTTGTTATATAGAAAATTAAGGAAATATAGGATATCTGATAATGATAAGCATGATGACAGATTTGTACTAGACCTAACTTTTTATCTCAAGATTTTTCTTATCTATATGGAAGCATAATATTCTCAAAGTATTAGAAATTATATGGTCATTTGATAATCCTTTAATTAATAGTCAATAATGTAATCAAATAAGAAATATAGTATTCTTATTAAAATATTTATTATATTTAGTTTAGTATTCTTTAGCAATTGTTAATTAATTTATGTCTCTATTTATGTCAACATATATGTACAATAATCATGAATAACATTCTTATATTAGATTCAGATTTGAAACTTCATGTGGTAATAGAAGGTATTAAAAGTTGTTAAATCTATTAAATCGATCAAAACATAGAGTAATTTGTCCGAACAATAAAAATATTTTAATGATATAAAATTTATCACTTGAAACCATAGTGCAACTTGATCTTCTATTGAAACAATAGTACATTTATACCTTTATACCATCTAACAAGCCAATATCAACCACATTACTACATGTTGGGTTCAAGAATATATTTAAGTTCAACGCATGTAATGTAACAAAATTAATATTAACTATAATATAACTTTTTATTATAATAAAGTTTATATGAATAGAAATTTATAATTTCTTAAATGCTAATATGCCAAATATAAGTAACGATTAGAGACCACACTCTATTTCTCTTACAAAAATCCACCGAATGATTCCCCAAGTAAAGCTTAGTAGAAATGTAAGTTTACAATACATGTTTTATTTCCTATAACATTTATATAACAATGAGTTGTATTATATTCCAATTCTTATAAAATAATCTAATATTTTAAATAATAAATTACCTTATATTATTTATATAATAAATTACCTTATATTATTTAAATAATAAATTACCTTATATTATTTATATAATAAATTACCTTATATTATATAATATTATACATTATTATTTATACATTTGAAATAATAATGTATAATTGGTGGCTACATTTGAGAACCAAAAATTAAGTTTCATGATCATAATCCGGAAAGAAAAGAATATATGTTAATATATGCATAATTTTTATTATAAATAAATTTTAAGTGAAAAATTATACACCATGCTTTTTATAAAATAGAAATACTTACTTTTTTCATATGCATAATCCAGAATTACCCACATAATAAAATCATTATGATGAAAAGAATCATCATCCAAAAATCGATTGGCACATCCTCTTTTTGAGCTCTAACATGGTATATATTGTATGCACCTAATCGAAAAATATTATTATAAAAATATAAAAATATAATTATTAAAATAAAAACTATACAAATTATATATACCTCCCAATATAATCGATGAAGCTATCGGAGCAAAAGTACAAAGGAGATTTAGCTTTTGCAAATAGAGATTATTAAATAATACATCTAATATTCTTAAAATAAATTGAAATATATGAATTCCCATATTTCTTAGAAAATCTATTAGTACTGACATACTCGTAGTCGTGAATAAATCGACTAAGATAAATAGTATAATACTTATTAAAAAAACTTTTAATAAGTAAGATACTATTAATAACTTTATATTATTGGTAGGTCATTTTATTTTTTGTAATATACATTTCACAAATTTTAAGGGCATTGCATAAAAAAAACAATCATGAATAATCATTTATTTTAAAATCCATAACAATGTTTACAAAATAATTACTATTTTTTTAGACATTATGAATATCACATGGTGAACAATTATACAAAAATGATAACATCTTTTAAATAATCAATAGATATTGGGAACCAATTTGATAAATTGAGTTATATGATAATGTTATTGATTTTGTTTAAACACAATAATATCATAAAAATAATCATATATTTTTTAGTAATTATTTATGTCTTATGAAACATCAAATGTTGTCTAACAATAATATTCATAATTATTATATATATATATATATATTTATAAGAATACAAATTAATCAATCTAAAAATAATTAAGAATACTAAGTTTGGATTAATGTAGTAATAAGAACAAATATTATATACACATAATGAATAATAATAATAATAATTAATCAATTTAAAGATAATCAAGAATACAATGTTAGTATTATTATGATAATAAGAATAAACATTCATCAATATCATTAATATTACTTCACTTATGATTTCTAGCCATTTTTTATATTTCTATGTAAAACATGTTTGTAAAAATTTTTCAGTGGACTAGGCTCTTGAATATTGTAATGCTAATAAAAAATATTTAAAATTAATCAAATGTTATCAGGATGGTGCTATAAGTATATCATCAATTAACTTGTTATGCTATACAAATTCTAGTTTACATTTACCATTTTATGATATACTAAAAATACATGAAACATAATTTTTATCTTTTATTTCATAAATAAGACAATAAATCAAATATTCTTAACTAAACTTATGATTTTCTATATATTATAATGATAGCAAAAGATCTACATGATCGTCAAATAGTTGGGACCTTACAATTTGGATTTGTTTTTATTATTTTTTGTTTTACTTCCCAAATAAGATAAAAGTTGTAAAAAAGCTTTTATCTTCGTAAAGAAAAAGTGTTAGCATAAATTTTAAACTTAATAATATTTTACTGGAAATATGATATTTTAGATATAAAAACATCTAACATCGTGCTCATCATCATCACTAGCTTATATCATTGTTATTTTTTCAATTTTCTATAAAAAATTATATGCATTATTTTAAATAGTAAACTTTTAGGTAAATGATATAATAAAGAAATATTTTATATTTAAAAAATAATTATGTTTTTCATATATAAATTCACATAATAAATTAGTTAAAATTATAGTTTGATATCAACAAAAGTAAATACTTTAAGGTTTTTTTAGCCACATTTTCGTTTGGTTAGATATTTTATTATTTTAAAATTATACTATAAAAGAATGATTCTCATAGCCCTTTTTTCTTTTGTTATCACCTAATTTTCTTTGTAACTTTTAAAGATAAAAAATTTGAGGAAAACGACAAGCAATCTTTTTTTTTAATAAAATTAAGTAGTATCGATTCGATTCCAAAAATATGCGACTAATGATCAAGATATTTACCATCCAGATTGACATCATTGAAAATTTTAAAATATTTTGTCAGTTTGATAAGTTTTTAAATGATTAAATGTTAAATTTTTTAAATCGATCAAATCATAAAGTAATTTGATTGAATAATAGAAATATTTCATTGATATAAAATTTATCACTTAAAACCGTAAAATAACTTGATCTTGTAATGAAATAATAGTACCTTTATACTATCTAAAAGTACTTTATCATTTATAGCTTCTATTGACAATATCATCTATATTACTTCATATTAGTCTTCAGAATACATTTAAGTTTATCGCATCTAATGTAACAAAATGGATATTAACTATAATATAATTTTTAATTATAATAAAGTTGATGTGAATTGGAACATATTATTTTTGAAATACTAATATGTCAAATATGGTTAAGTTTTAAAGACCTTAACCTCATTCTCTTGAAAAAATCAACCAAATTGATGCCCAAGCAAAGCTTAATAGAAATGTAAGTACACAATACATGTTTTGTTTACAAAAACATTTATATAAATTATCTTATATTCTTCTTATAATCTTGATAAAAAGTGTATAATAATGCATAAGTATTGACTGCATTTGACAAATGAAGATTAAATTTTACAATCATAACCTGAAAAGAAAAGAATAATTGTTAATATTAAGAATAATTCTTAGTATAATTAAATTTTAAGTTAAAATTATCATGTAGTTTTTAACTTTTAATAGAAATAGAAATATTTACTTTCTTTACATACATAATCCAAAATTACCAATCTAATAAAATTATTATGATGAAAAGAATAATCTTCTTAAAACCGATTGACACACCTACTTTATGAGCTCCAACAAGATATATCTTGTATGCACATAATAGAAAATTATTAATAAAAAAATATAAATATTAATATTAAAATTGAAAACTATATAAATGGTATATACCTCACAATATGACAGATTAAGCTACCACAATAGAAATACAAAGGAGATTTATCTTTTCTAAATATAGATTATTTAATGATACATATAATATTCTTCTAAGATATTGAATAATATGACCTCCCAGATTCATTAAAAAAATCAACTAGTACTAATATACTCATAGTCATAAATAAATCTACTAATATAAAAGATAATATAATACTTATTAAATAAATTTTTGCAAAAGAAGTAGATTGCGGTCTTTAAACCTTACTTAGCAAATTAGCATTTCAGAAATAGTAAGTTTCTATTCATATTAACTTTATTATAATTAAAAGTTATATCATAGTGAATATCAATTTTGTTACATTAGATGTGATGAACTTATATGTATTTTGAAATAAACAAATTAGATTTTTTTATTATGTGTAATTTCTAGCTTTAAACTCAATTTTTTAAATATTACATTAGAGTTTCTTATGACGAGCTCAATAATGATAATTCGATATCATTAATATAATGATTGTATTTTATAGATTGTATATCCATGTAATATTAAAATATTATTTTAGCTTACAATAATTTACTTTATATTATTCTCATTATTCATTTTTAAATTTAGATTAAAAATTGATAATGATAAATTTCACTGATCTTCTCATTATCTTCTATTTACATGTTCTACTTCAACTTTTCCACGACCTATATTTGTCTAGGCATGGTAATGCTTAAGAGACATACATGTTCCATGCTTCTAGGGGCATTAATCTTATGGGGATCTTGTAGTAATATTTAGAAACCAAAGGGGGCTAGTGGTATAATGAACACATCAAATTTTCTAATATAAGAAGCCTTTAAGGGTACAAAGTAGTGTGACACTTGTATGCTTGTACATAAAGAGTCGACGTCCTTATAATATCATAAAGTTACCTAAGGAGAAGTGCCCAAACGACATTGCTACCGAACTATGTGACAAATCAACCTAATACATTACTCCAGAGCTTGTCATGTGCGATCCAAGGGTTCCAATGTTCTAAGATGAATGAAGTTTTGAGGGGCCACTCCGAGGACCAAACTATAATGCACCTTCTCTCTCCCCATTATTCTCTTATTGTTGTTGTTGAGTAGTCAAATTTTGATCACTAGTGTCAGTTCATGTCACTTGTAACTCTGACTCTATTGAGTGGTGGATCGAATTGCATTTTATCTTCATTAGTTTTAACAAATCTTTCAAGTGAAGGAGAAAACCTTCATATGTAGCATATTATAGTGGCCGAACTAGATGGATATTTATTGAAGATTCAATGAGCATCATCTCATGAAAGTTAAAAGTTTTGAGACCATGTCCTACACAGTATTTGTCCATTGATTCTTCATCTACAAAATTGTCACCTCCAATTAGGTTCCTATTCCCTCCACTTTTAATTGCCACCCTATTATGGAATGAAGCAAATAAACTATCTTTAGTAAAACCAATCATCATAAGTGAGAATTTGATAACTATTATGTGTTGCTAAGTACTTAAATGATCTACAAAAATATGCAAAACTCTTTTACTAGATAACTAAGATAAGTTGGGTACTTAGTTTTACCCATGCTCTCAAAAGTTTAGAAAGCCAAGGTTATCTGATTTTGTCAACCTCCTTAAGAGTTATACTTCATACATCAAGTTAGCTAGCTACTATTTAATATTGAGATATTTGCGCTCACTTCTGAAGCCCTCAAAATGTTGCACTCCTTGCGTTGAATTAATTATTCAGATTTGCTTTTTCATTGCCATTGAACTTGTAAATCAACATAATTGTTATGTAGTTGTAATTTTACTTATTTATTTATTTGTTACTTCAATATATTTTTCACATAGTAAAATCATAAAATATATCTTTTTTTATTTTTATTTTTATCTTTTTTATTTATGATTATGATATATAGTATATCAAATATTAATGTAATTTATTTCTATTGTTTAAATGTGTTTTTCAGGCTTGTACTTATATTGCGATTTGCGTTCACGATATTGTTTTTTAGATGTTTAAAATGATTGTGACATGTGTTAAATTCATATTGCACTTTTTGAGGGAAAGGTTACAAGATCATGATCCCAAAGAAGAGAGGCAAAGGTAATACTTTATTGAAGAGTTTATTCCTATAAAGTTTATCGATCCTTTGCATATATGCACCATAGTCCTTCATTTTGTACTCATCCCTCTTATTCTTCCATTAATATGGTACCATATTATTATCTTATAATCTTTTCTCCAATCATATCATTCTTTACATCATTATCTTATAATGCAGTAGATTGGTCAATTGTATCCACTAGCAATTCTATTATTGTACTCTTGATAGCCGCATGGTTTAATTCTTTTGGGGGAGGGTCGCTGGCAAAGTTGATATTTTGTACTGTTCATATCTAAGTTTTTATTTCAAATTTTTGGCTGCTCTTTTTATTGTTTGCTCATCGGCTCATTGAAGGTTGGAATACATTTACAAGGTGGAGAATCTGAGCAGGTTTTGATGAAATCATCCGTCCTTGCAGAATTGCAATGACGAGTTTTGAATGTCGAGGCTGCATTGAGAAGGAAGAGGAAAATGACATACACCATAGGAGGCTATAGCAGTTCGAGAGTGGATGTTGAGAGTATGAGTAGAAGATGAGTTCCATAGAAGAGGTTTGGTAGAAGCAAACTTTATACTTGCAATATCGCCTCAGTTGCAAGGAAAGCCTCGTAAATGATGGTTTCAATGCATTTGTAGATTTATTCATAGGAATAATATGTTTGTATATCCTTATAGAGTTACATCAAGTCTAAATGATGAAAAACTTAGCATATAACTTGCCATTGATAGAAGCAAACAGTTGGCAAAATACAACTGTAAACAACATTACTTGAAATATTACATTTATGTACGATGTTCTTATGAGGGGGTTGTATACATTCACCCGTCTAAATTTTAAAATTCTACATGGAATACTTTGATTTTAACAAATGTGTGTAAATCCATAATTTGCTTAAATTTTAGGTTTTCTTTGGATATAATCCTTTAAAGTGAAAAATTTTAGAGATGACCCTTTATATTTTACACATGTCACTTCTCAGATTCCTTGCAAATTTTCTCTTGTTGTCATCTAAGTCCCAAGCCATACTATCATTTATATTAGCTCTTAATCTTATTAATTTAAGGACAACAAAAGATGGTCGCTTGGCGATAATTGAAAGAAGATACACATACGAAAGAAACATAAGCAGATCAATGAAGTACATACAATCTTGTGGAACCGAAAAAAGCGAAGAGTTTAAGACATCTCAATGAATAATTGGACCTACAATGAGCTGCGGTATGTGTTTGGCTTCGGGTAGCCTTCTAGCTTGTCTTTACCTTAATCGTTCTGAAACAAAAATCTTGGTCTAAAAGAGATGCCCTGCACTGGTTATGTTAGTATAAGTAGATTCTCCAATAAATTAAGGAGTTCATATCATTCAATTTATTAAAAAAAAATTACATGTATCATCTAATATCTCAATTTACAAAAGATAAATCTTCTTTGCATTACTATTGCGATAGCTTCATCGTCATATTTGCAAATATATACAATTTGTATTGTTTTTATTTTAATATTTATATTTTATTTATTTATTTTGATAATAATATTTTTTTTGTTAGCTGCATACCTAAAAAAGAAGGTATACAATTAGAGTTTTTGAATGATAATTCTTCTTATCAAAATGATTGTATTAGGTTGGCTATTCTAGATTATGTATGTGAAGAAAATAAATATTTTTTTTTTATTAAAACTGTTGAAACTACATGATAATTTTTAACTTAAAATTTAATTACACTAAAAGTTATGCATATATTATTAATTATTATTTCTTTTTACATTATATTTATAAAACTTAATATTCAGTTCTCAAATGCAACCACCACTTATGCATTATTAGACATATTTCATCAAGATTACACAAAAAATAAGGTAATTTTTATTTAAAATATTAAATTATTTTGTAAGAATTTGAATATAATACAACAAATAGTTATATAAATATTATACAAAATAAAGTATGCATTGTGTGCTTACATTTCTACTAAGTTTTGCTTGTGTTCCATTCAATTAATTTTTGTAAGAGAAGTAGGCTATGATCTCCAAATCTTACACATATTTGACATATTAGTATTTCAAAAATAGTTAGTTTTTGTTCACATCAACTTCATTTTTATTAAAAGTTAAATTATAGTGAATATCCAATTTATTACATTAGATGTAATGATCTTAAAGATATTCTGAAAACTAACATGAAATAATATGGATAATATTGGCTCATTAGAATGTATAAAGGTATTATAATTTCATTAGAAGATCAAGTTATTTTGTGGTTTTAAGTGATAAATTTTTTATTAATGAATTATTTTTATTATTCGATAAAATTATGTTATATTTTGATTAATTTAAAAGATTGAACATTTAATCATTAATGTTATCAAACTCACAAAATATTTTAAATTTTCCAATAATGTCAATTTAGATGATAAATATCTTGATCATAGCATATTCTTGGAATTGAATCCATACTACTTACTTTTATAAAAAAAATAGATTGCTTGTTGTTGTTCTTAATTTTTTTAACTTAAAATGTTGCAAAGAAAATCAAATGATGATAAAGAAAAAAACAGATATGAGAAACATTCCTTTGTAATGCAGTTTTAAAATAATAAAATATTAAACCAAAAATAATGGACTAAAAAATCTTATAGTACTTGTTGTATATGGTATCAAACTATAATTCTAACTAATTTGTGATGAGAATTTATTTATGAAAAATATAATTATTTTTTAAATATAAAATATTTCTTTATTATATCATTCATTTAAAATATTATTATTTAAACTAATACACATAATTTGTTATATAGAAAATTGAGGAAATATAGGATATTTGATGATGATAAGCATGATTACAGATTTGTACTAGACCTAACTTTTTATCTCAAAATTTTTCTTATCTATATGGAAGCATAATATTCTTAAAATATCAGAAATTATATGACCATTTCATAATCCTTTAATTAATAGTCAATAATGTAATCAAATAAGAAATATAGTATTCTTATTAAAATATTTATTATATTTAGTTTTGTATTTTTTAGCAATTGTTAATTAATTTATCTCTATTTATGTCAACATATATGCACAATAATCATGAATAACATTCTTATATTAGATTCAGATTTGAAACTTCACGTGATAATAGAAGGTACTAAAAGTTGTTAAATCTATTAAATCAATCAAAAGATAGAGTAATTTGTTCGAACAATAAAAATATTTTAATGATATAAAATTTATCACTTGAAACCACAACTTGATCTTCTAATGAAACAATAGTACATTTATACCTTTATACCATCTAATGAGCCAATATCAACCACATTACTTCATGTTGGGTTCAAGAATATATTTAAGTTCAACGCATGTAATGTAACAAAATAAATATTAATTATAATATAACTTTTTATTATAATAAAATTTATATGAATAGAAACTTATAGTTTCTTAAATATTAATATGCCAAATATAAGCAACGTTTAGAGACCACGCTCTATTTCTCTTACAAAAATCCACCGAATGATTCCCCAAGTAAAGCTTAATAGAAATGTAAGTTTGCAATACATGCTTTATTTCCTATAACATTTATATAACAATGAGTTGTATTATATTCCAATTCTTATAAAATAATCTAATACTTTAAATAATAAATTACCTTATATTATTCATATAATCTTGATGAAAAGTATCTAATAATGTATACTTGGTGGCTACATTTGAGAACCAAAAATTAAGTTTCACAATCATAATCTGGAAAGAAAAGAATATTTGTTAATATATGCATAATTTTTATTATAATTAAATTTTAAGTGAAAAATTATCCACCAAGCTTTTTATAAAAATAGAAATACTTACTTTTACATATGTATAATCCAGAATTACCCAAATAATAAAATCATTATGATGAAAAGAATCATCATCCAAAAATCGATTGGCACATCCTCTTTTTGAGCTCTAACAAAGTATATATTGTATGCACCTAATAGAAAAATAATTATTAAAATAAAAACTATACAAATTATATATACCTCCCAATATAATCGATGAAGCTATCGGAGCAGAAGTACAAAAGAGATTTATCTTTTACAAATAAAGATTATTAAATAATACATCTAATATTCTTAAAATAAATTCAAAGATATGATTCCTCATATTTCTTAGAAAATCTATTAGTACTGATATACTCGTAGTCGTGAATAAATCTACTAATATAAATAGTATAATACTAATATCTTGTAAATGATCAATAGATATTGGGAACCAATTTGATAAATTGAGTTATATGATAGTGTTATTGATTTTGTTTAAACACAATAATATCACAAAAATAATCATATATTTTTTAATAATTATTTATGTCTTATGAAACATCAAATGTTGTCTAACAATAATATTCATAATTATTATATATATATATATATATTTATAAGAATACAAATTAATCAATCTAAAAATAATTAAGAATACTAAGTTTGGATTAATGTAGTAATAAGAACAAATATTATATACACATAATGAATTATAATAATAAAAATTAATCAATTTAAAGATAATCAAGAATACTATGTTAGTATTATTATGATAATAAGAATAAACATTCATCAATATCATTCATGTTACTTCACATATGATTTCTATCCATTTTTTATATTTCTATGTAAAACATGTTTGCAAAAATTTTTCAATAGACTAGGCTCTTGAATATTGTAATGCTAATAAAAAATATTTGAAATTAATCAAATGTCAGCAGGATGGTGCCATAAGCATATCATTAATTAACTTGTTATGCTATACAAATTCTATTTTACATTTACCATTTTATGATATACTAAAAATACATGAAACATAATTTTTATCTTTTATTTCATAAATAAGACAATAAATCAAATATTCTTAACTGAACTTATGATTTTCTATATATTATAATGATAGCAAAAGATCTATATGGTTGTCAAATGGTTCAGACCTTACAATTTGGATTTGTTTTTATTATTTGTTGTTTTACTTCCCAAATAAGATAAAAGATATTAAAAAGCTTTTATCTTTATAAAAAAAAAGTGTTTGCATAAATTTTATACTTAATAATATTTTATTTGAAATATGATATTTTAGATATAAAAACATTTGACATCGTGCTCATCATCATCACTAGCTTATATCATTGTTATTTCTTCAATTTTCTATAAAAAAATTATATGCATTATTTTAAATAGTAAACTTTTAAGTAAATTATATAATAAAGAAATATTTTATATTTAAAAAATAATTATATTTTTCATATATAAATTCACATAATAAATTAGTTAAAATTATAGTTTGATACGAACAAAAGCAAATAATTTAAGGTTGTTTTAGCCACATTATCTTTTGGTTAGATATTTTATTATTTTAAAATTATACTATAAAAGAATGATTCTCATAGTCCTTTTTTCCTTTGTTATCACCTAATTTTCTTTGTAACTTTTAAAGATAAAAAATTTGAGGAAAATGACAAGCAATCTTTTTTTTAATAAAATTAAGTATTATCGATTCGATTCCAAGAATATGCGACTAATGATCAAGATATTTACCATCCAAATTGACATCATTGAAAATTTTAAAATATTTTTTTAGTTTGATGAGTTTTTAAATGATTAAATGTTAAATTTTTTAAATCGATCAAATCATAAAGTAATTTGATTGAATAATAGAAATATTTCATTGATATAAAATTTATGACTTAAAACCGTAAAATAACTTAATCTTGTAATGAAATAATAGTACCTTTATACTATCTAAAAGTACTTTATCGTTTATACCTTCTAAAGCCAATATCATACATATTACTTCATGTTAGTCTTCATAATACATTTAAGTTTATTGAATCAAATGTAACAAAATGGATATTAACTATAATATAATTTTTAATTATAATAAAGTTGATGTGAATAGGAACATATTATTTTTGAAATGCTAATATGTCAAATATGGTTAAGGTTTAAAGACCTTACCTTTATTCTCTTGAAAAAATCAACCAAATTGATGCGCAAGCAAAGCTTAATAGAAATGTAAGTACATAATACATGTTTTGTTTCCAAAAATATTTATATTAATTATCTTATATTCTTCGTATAATCTTAATAAAAAGTGTCTAATAATGTATAAGTATTGACTGCATTTGACAAATGAAGATTAAATTTTACAATCATAATATGAAAAAAAAGAATAATTGTTAATATTATGAATAATTCTTAGTATAATTAAATTTTAAGTTAAAATTATCATGAAGTTTTTAACTTTTAATAAAAATAGAAATATTTATTTTCTTCACAAACATAATCCAAAGTTGCCTACCTAATAAAATCATTATGATGAAAAGAATAATCTTCTTAAAACTGATTGACACACCCTCTTTTTGAGCTCCAACAAGATATATCTTGTATGCACATAATAAAAAAATATAAATATTATTATTAAAATTGAAAACTATACAAATGGTATATACCTAACAATATGATAGATTAAGCTATCACAATAGAAATACAAAGGAGATTTATCTTTTCTAAAAAGAGATTATTTAATGATACATATAATATTCTTCTTAGATATTGAATAATATGACCTCCCAAATTTATTAAAAAAATCAACTAATACTAATTAATAAATAATTATTTTATTACTTCTAAAATAATTAATTTGTAATTCTATGATGGTAAATGTACAATATGAAATATTAAGTGTAAATAAAATCTCACTCAAATTGAAATGACTAGCAAAGCAAATTATAAAGGTATCGTATAAAGCTAGTTGTTAATTGGAACATATTTGTGCAACATTCAACTGATATCTCAATAAAAGATGCTTCTTAATCATGTTAAAACACATATACTTATCCATACATTTTGAAGTTACACTCATTCAGTTACGTTTTGAAGGTACACTCAATCAGTTACGTTTTGATATGGTAATTTGAAACTTTTATTTTTAGTCTCCATAGGTTAAGGCTTTGTAGAATCACTAGATTTGGGTATAAAAGTAGATGCATAACTGAATCATGACACCTTTGGCTTAGATCATATTCTTTTTTATCACTAAATAGGAAGCTAGCTACTTAGTTTTGATGAACATCTTCTATTGTTTATAAAGTAAATTGTCATGTCGTGTAATTCTTTATGTTGTTTTTTTTCTTTTATTTTTTCATGTAATATGGTATCAAAACTTAATCGCTGACCCGTATGCTTGTCCCTCTTGGATTTGTATGCTATATTTGTATGTAGTTGTTTTTGCTTTTCATGTACTTTCCAACTTTCATGAATGAATTGAATATTTGTACCAATTCTAATGCAATATGATGTGATATAACATAGAAATACAAAAATTATTAGTTGAAATCTTTAGGAATGTACAATATATTAATTAATGCTAGCAAATGATCGGATTGATGTTGTCAAATTGACTCTGTTAGAACGTCAATCCTTGTTGTCAATATATCATACCAACTCAGGCAGAACATCAATAACATCAATCCTTATTGTCAATATACCTTGGTTACTTTAATTATGGCTATCTAAAATTGAAACATGAAAAAAATATTGAGGAAAATAATTTGGAGTACATAAATTAATTTTTATGACTTTTAAACATAATACAGTTGTTTGAGGTAAAATTCCAAATTATTTTGTTCTGTTTAATGAAATTTGCCACCAAATTGGGAGTATAACTAAATTTCCTTTGTCATGAGAAAAAATAATAGATAATTTTAGAAAGAAATATTGATAACAATTAAGAAGAAGTTGACAAAAACATAAAACACAAACAAAACATATAAAATATTTAAAATAATTAGGAAAATATGATTTAATTGAAAGTAGCCTGAAAAATGTTTAAATAAGATTTAACACAATAAAAACATGGAAAATTAAAAATATACTTATGTTGATAAAGATGTCAGAGAAATGTTTACAAATTTATGAAAATTAAAAATTTCACAAAAGTTGTCTTAGTCTAAGAATATATTTTCCTCAAATCTTGAAAGTCCATAATAATTTATCATACAATCAAAATCTTCAAGGCATTCCTATAGACTACACCTTCTTGATCCAAAACATAGTTATCTAATAAGGGACATGAGGAGTGCCTACTGGGCCTCTACCTGAACTTCATTAACTTAGACAAACATAGTTCACTCCATCAAGGATCTCTGCTAATTTCCTTGTTCTCAAACACCTATTGCATCAATGATAATATATTTTATAATTTAAAAGATACAATCAACAAAGTAAAAATACTCTTAACATGTCTCCTTAGTTTTGATGTAATGCATTACTTAGCTTTTAAGGAATGAATATTTTGATTTTTTTAAAAATAGATGTAATTGAAATAAAGTTTACAAAAGGTAGAATATGATGATTAGGAATACTTGTTAATTGGCTAAAATATGTTAATTGTTGCCATTTAGTGTGTCTTCATTAAGAATTAATTATAAAAAATACAGTTATCATTTAATAAATATAAGGCATTGTTAGAGATTACAATTTAGAGGAAGGGAGACGCATAGTTGAAAAGATCATTTTATAAATATAAAGCAGTATTAGAGCTCAAATTTTAGTTGAAGAGAAGCATAGTTGAAATTTGAAAAGATCTACCAAGTTTTCTTTCTAGTCTAAAATATCTCATTCTAAATAAAGACCTTAATGATATTTGATGATGTCTATAATCTATTGTTTGGACTCTGGATTAGTATCTCTTTCTCTTTCATTCAAATTTATTAATGATAAAAAATGACTAACAACTTGTTTGTATACCAGGTGAAACATGTTGGTATACTATCTTATATACCAGTACCATACTATGATATATTATTGAAACCGATATCGGACTGAGATTGAAAATATTATTTTTTGGTGTGTATTTTATTTATTTCAATTTTTTTACAAGAGTAGTTCTGATTCATTTTTATGGGCATTAACTTTATTTCTGGTAACATGTGGAATTTTACTGCAAGACAACTACGTAGTTTGCCAACATGACAACCAATTTTAGTGACTAAGACTTTTAGTTAAAAGCAAGGGCTTTTTAATTTTAGTTATTTTGGGTTACATGAATGAACAAATAGTGTACTTTTTTTCTCCAAAAATGGACAAATTTAAACATGCAAGATGATATGCTATACATTGTTTGTAAAAAATGAACTAACAAAATGAAAGAATGCAAGAAGAACTCGTAAGACTCTGAACGTTTACATCTTTGGGCAATGTATCATTCGAACCAGAAGCTCAGCTTAAACACATACCTTACCTTCATTTGAATTAGTGAATTAGTCCCCCCTTTCTCTCTTTGTTAAGCCTTCTGAATTTTTTAATAACATGATAAGCAAAAAGGACACAAGGATGTTGTTTGAGTATCAAGTTGAGTAAAGTCAATTTAGCTAAAGCATAGCAAACAATATAAAATGCCACATTATAAAACCTTATTAACTATAGTAATAATTGCATCATAAATGCATAAGAATTTCTTGTAGACAACACATCATAAAAATTTATAGTTCCAACGTTAAGGGCACAAAATTGCAGACTTGACTTCAGGAACATTTCTAGAGCCCATGTAAATCTCTCAATTTGGATAAGTGAACATAAACAAAAACTTCGGATCAGTGAGCATAAACTAAAATCTTGATCACAAGCACTACAAAATGCTATTGGAAGTTGAATCTAGACAACATAAGAGCTAATAATGAAAGAAAAGACATTCTACCAAGTGACACTATCTCATAATTCCATATCCACATATTGCAATCGCCATTATCTGAGAAATGACCAAACTGAAACCATCAACAATTAAGTCCCAAATTTCATCAAGACAAACACACCAACATTAACACCTAAAGGTCGAGGAGAGGTCATAAATCGTTGGAATTTGTCTGTATTAGCATCTACTTGATAGCAAATTTTGAAAATAAAAGAGAAACAACCCATATTAAGTGAGTGTCATCTGGTTAATAATCCTTATCAAGCTATGACAAATAACAATCACCAAGAGAGAACTCTAAGATCACAAGAAAGGTAGCTTTGCATTTAATATTCTATTTAAAATCACAAAAATATTTAAAGATGGACATTTATCTTCATGATTTCTTACTTCTTGAGATTCTCTTCAATTTTTTTTAAAAAATTTCTGACCTAGTTCCTAGCTCAGAGCAACATTAACATAACCAAAAAAACTGATAGCACCAACACTTAAGAGTAAATAAATCTAAATCACCATTGTTAAAATTGTATGACACCCAATGGTTATAACCAATCACACAGCATTTTAGAAAATGATAGTAGCTACCCATAATATCTTCATTTCTCGTTGTTGTTGGTACAATGAACAATTTGAATCTTGAACGAGGCAAATACACAGAGATGCACAAATTACTAAATATGGCATGTCATGTAAATCTAGATGACTGGCATCAATAAAATATTTTCTATATAAGATTAGAGAATGGACTACATAACATCAGAAAAAAAATATCTCAGAAAGATCTATTTTTTGAATTTCTATATTCATGACCAAGGTCTGCAATACCGAATTGCACCGCCCGGTACGGGCGGTACATACCGGTACGCAAACCGCCCACTTCCGGGCGGTACATTCAAAAACACCCCGTATCGGACGATACGATGTAATATCGAGCGATAACGGTCGAAATTTCAACCGTTACCACCCGGCACAACTCGGTAACGGTCGATTTCGATCGTTACCGTACTGTAGCAGTGCGATAGTGCTCCAACGATCGTTACCGCACTATAGCAGTGCTATAGTGCTCCAACGGTCAATTTGACCGTTGGAGCCATTTCTCATTCTATTCAAGTCATTCTTCTCCCCTATTTCATTATACTCTCTTAAACTCTCTCTCAAACTTTTTTTTCTCTCTTAAATTCTACAAAACAATGATTTATGAATTCAATCGAGGCTAATTTGGGAAGATTAAGAGGAAGAGCTTTCTAATCAAGAGGTATGTATTCGCTTTCTTTAATTAGAGAGTAATTAAGATCTTTAAGATTATGATTAGTGTGTTTCATGCATATTAAATATTGAATAATATTTATGATAGTAAAATAAGTTTAATTAAGTTTTATTAAATTTATTTAATATTGTGATTAGTCATTTTAATGATGATTTAATCGAAATTTATTCGATTTTATATCAATTCAACGTCTTTAATACCTATTAGGGTATTTGTCATGTTTATAGTGTTGAAAGAGAAGTAATTAATAAAAAATTAACTATGTTAATCGTTTAATTAGTGTAGATAAATGATGATTTTATCATAATTTAAATCATATTGGATTAAAATTACATAATTAAATCATATTGATCCCATTGACCTCCAATTCTACAACGAAGATTCAGAGCCAATGTTAGATTGGGTGGAGGCCCATCGTTCGTTTTGATGGTAGAATCAACAATCAGATATATCTATATATGTGATTATTTAATTCATTTGAATTTTAGAGTTTATATTGTAACAAAATAGTCTAACAATTCAAATGATTTTTCTGTAGATATTTCAATCTATAACGGGCTGAAATACGAACCTCGAACAAAACTACCTCGAAGCCCGAAAAAGATATGTGATACTATTCTTATCTAATTTACATTGATTTTGCTAAACTTATACTATTACTATATTTATTTATATCTTGAAAACCCTATCCTAACTTTTTTTTTATTTTCAGGTATTTTCGGAGAGTTTAACAGACTGAAATCAGGTGTACCACTCGGTACACCTGGGGGTATCGCTCGGTACACCGTACCGTACCGTACCGAGTCAAGGTCGAAACACCGATACGATACGGTATTGCGAACCTTGTTCATGACAACCAAAGCAATAATATACTCCTAAATTCTAAACATCTAGAAATGTAAACTTAGAGCAACGAGGAAACTATTTGCTACCTCATGTTCAAATGTGGGAAAAAAAACAATTTTGAAAAGTGGAGCCAACAACTGAAAGTCCAACAGCTAATTGTGCGAAGTCTTTAAGTGACTCATCAACAGCGAAGGTATTATGTTCAGTACCTTTACATGCAAATCCAACAGGGTAGGAAAACCTATATTATTAATATGATAAATTATCAGTTTTAAAATGATGAAACAATTAGTTAAATATTACTACAAAATATATAGCCAGAATAGTGCAAAGTGGAAAACACACAAATAAAGGAGAAAAAACAAAGTCTAAAGGAATCAAAATGTGTCTAAAAATATTATCAATGAATGATCTATAATAAAGAGCAGTATCTAAAATGCAATTCCAGAATTTGATAGGTCTATTTTTTGCTTTCTTATGGAACAGAGAGACTAATAGAAGTCACAATTCTTTGTTAGTAATGAGTAATGACAACTAATTTGTTCGAAAGATTATGGAATGTTATTATTGATGAATAATATAACAAAAGGAGAAAAAACAAAGTCTAAAGGAATCGAAACATGTCTAAAAATATTATTGATGAATGATCTGTAATAGAAGAGCAATATCTAGAATGCAATCCAAAATTTGATAAGATCTCTTTTTTTCTTTCTTACATAACAGAAAGACTATTAGAAGTCACAATTCTTTGTTAGTAATTATAACTAATTTGATAAAAAGATTACATAATGTTAAGAGGCAGGCCAGAAGTTAGACAAGAAAGAGAATTAATTAGAGCATTAGACCTTTCAATGATAAAATTTGAGAAACCACCATAGATACTTTCTAGTAAAGGAGTAACCAAAATATTCAACAAAGAAAGGATACTTGAACCTGATCCTCAAATTCCAGTAAATGAAATATCAATGTTCTAAGTCTCTTTGTCCCTGAATGAGAAAAAAAAAGCAATGTGCCTTGATCATAACATGAATGAAAGGTAAGCCTCAACATATGACTGAAGTATCACAAATGGCAATCTATGAGAAAATTGTTAGAGGTGAAATATCTTTAAGCATGAAACAATTTGCAAACAACTTAATCTATAATCAGTGACGTTAGGCAAAATCTCATTGTATGAAGCTGAAAATATTGACGGTTATGACTAATAGTAGACATTTGTTATAATATTGACAATTATGGAAAGACCCTTACCATAAATTTATGGAGGAAAAGGAGAAAAAGAGGAAAAAATATGATGGAACTTAAAAATGGTGTCCATATTCCTTCTTAAAATCCATATGCAGGCTCAACAAAAAAATAACAGATGACTTCTAATTTTTTTACAAAACCAGTTCACTTAGTATATCACTAAAGTGCATTGAAGTAATTCTTGGAATAATTAAACTCTTCAAAACAATTTGAAATATTTCATTAAGAAGTTCAGAAAGCACAAAAAAAGAGGGGAGGACCAATTCATTAATTCAAATGAAGGAAAAGTGTGTTTAAGTTGAGATTCTAGTTCGAATGATACATTGTCCAAAGATGTAACATTCAGTCTAGTGAGTTCTTTTGGCTTTCTTTCTTTTTGTTAGTTCATTTATGACAAACAATGTCTAGCATATTAGCTTGGAGATTTTATATAAAGTCGTCCACTTTTGGAAAAAAAAGTAAACTAGTTGTTCATGTACAAATTCTCTCAAATTTATATTCAAAGTGTGAGGCTTCAAGTCAAACACTAACAAGCACTTAGTAGAAGGATCTTTTATGGATGGCTCCACATCAAGTACGAAATATTCAGACCATTTGAAACAGAGGGGAGAATAACAAAATCTGACCAGTATGAATAATTATTATTCTGGATAATAAGGGTGAGCTAACCATATGCACATCAATAAAAAAATGCATAATTTCACAACATAAAACTGATTTATAGTTTTATAATTCAAACAACAACAACCATTAATCAAGAGAAAAAGAAGGTTGTATATGCACCTTCCCCGTGTTGCAAAGGGTGCACGCACCGTTGGCCATGAGCTTCACTGCAGCTTGTTGTTTGTCTCGATCAAGCTCTGGAGCTTTCTGAGGATCATCAATCTCCACAGTATTAGCCTTGTCCGTAAAGCCAATGATAGTTTACAAGATATATATGATGATGGCAAGGGGCACAGAGGTAGAGGTGTTTGAAGGGATGGTAACTTTGGTGATGGAAACTTCAAATGCTTACCCAATATTCAATTTGTCTCTCCATTACAACCAACAAGATCATGAATAGATTATTAAAAAAAATGATGACTTAAATAAATCAATCGGAATTATCATGTCAAATTCAAACTTGGTACCACATGTGATATTACTAGAATCGCAATAAATAATCACAACCGCTGTTGCTACCTTAATCTCAATAAACAAATAGGGAAGTTGGAAACAAGAAATACCAACTCAAAGGTTGGTGTTATACTTACAAAAGGCAAATTTCAGATATAGTGCTTGGATGCTGAAACTTGTGGTAAATGACCACAACAATAGAATTGAAAAAATACTGAAATAGTAGCCATGTCATTAATTGGTGAACATTTATATGAAACATAGCAAGCTTGTCTATCAAGCTCATGAACATTGCTACCACTCTGGTACAACTACAGCTGATTCAGCAAGATAAATCCCATAGACTGAAACAATCATAAATCGGAACCTTTAATGAAGATCCTATTAATCGGAAGGACCCGAACTACTCCACTATCACTATAATGAAGCATTTGTGAACTGTTGGTCTAGTAAGCTAACTTCTAAAATTTAGAACTGCATTATATCCCATTTGACACTATTTTTCAAGCCCTATCTTAGGATCTGAAGTGTATCATGTTGCAGAAGACCTAATCTATTCATGGAAACACATATAAATTTGATATTTTTGTTCATTTCACAGGGAAAAACATAGTAAACAGAATTATAATACCTCACCTTTATCGAACTCAGATTTATTTGTTTGGTATCTCTTTACTATTAATGGTAAATACTATGGTTTGCAGTTCTTTTAGGTTGAATAACTGCTTTCTATAGAAATTATAACACATCTTACTAAAAATAGAAAATTTTAGGCTTGGATTTCACTCTTGAACTTATCTTTATTTTTAAAAAATTTTAAATTGGAAATTATTCATTTCATGAACAGTTTTTTGAATAATATCTGAGTGGTTGATCAATAGTCTTTTGATTGTCAAACACAATTCTAGTTTTACAACTCCATAATTTTCTAAATTTGTTCACCCTCTAAACAAAATCCTGAGATGCTTTAGTATCTTTGTATACGCAAAGAAACATAAAACAAAAACACTATTTCAAGTGAAATGAAGTACTCCATAGTGAAATAAAATCTACATCAAATAAAAGTTTTCACAGGTTCTAGAATGGTCCTAAAAGAGCATAAAAAATCTGAAGGCTAATGGATATTTTAGGGAACCTTTAGTCACCCAAAAAATAAAGACATAAGAAGTTACATCTTAGATCAAAATTATGCATAGATCTCTTAGTTGTTGAATATGATTATAGTTGTGCAACACCATAAGTTTCCATATTTTCACCCTCTAAGCAAATCCAAAGATGCTTTAATATCCTTGTATCTGTGAATAAAGATTTAGCAAAGACACCATGGCAAGATTTTAAATTCATCATGTGAAAGTGCTTTAATCTGGCAATAGAGCAACACAGTTCAATCTTCAAAGTTTCTTAATGGTCCTAAAAGAATATAAAATTCTGAAGTTCAACTAATATCATAGGAAACCTATAGTTAGAAAAGAAAAAAGAAGCATAGGGCCATAGGCAATTACCTCTTATAATGCATAGATCTCACGATTGTCAAACACACTTCTAGAAATCTGTCGAAGGCCATATTGAATGTTATAAGAAATCTCAAATCAAAAAAAAAATGAAAAAGGAAATCTGAAGTTTGTTATACGGTTCAATCTTCAAAGTTTGTTTTGGTAATGTGATATCTTCATGTGATACTTAAGGCCATATTGCAAGTGCTTTGTTCTGGCAATAGAGCTACACAATTCAATCTTCAAAGTTTTTTTATAGTCCTAAAAGAATATAAAATTCTTAAGTTTAACTTATATCATAGGAAACCTATAGTCGGAAAGAAAAATAGAAGCATAAGGCCATAGGCAATTACCTCTTATAATGCATAGATATCTCGATTGCCAAACACTCTTCTAGGTGTGCAATGTGATGTCTTCATGTGATACCAAGGCCATATTGAATATCATCAGAAATCTCAGCTCAAAAAAGAAAAACAAACAATAAGCATCTATCAGTTTGATCTAATTATGCATGATTAGCATACACAACAAAATATATAGTCTGCACAAAAATTCTCAAACAAAAATGAAACAAAGATAGTACCTTACAAAAAAGAAACACAAGAGAAGCAAATTGAAATCACTTTAAACCACATAATTAGATTATAACAATTGGACAATAATTATAGACCACATGTTTCATCAATTGGGCAATAATCATATTGATAACTATGAAATGATAAACAATAAATAGGAAACAAAAATCAAACTTGTAGCTGCAATGATAGTCATGTTGTAAATAAGCCTACTAAAATGCTGTAAAAGGCTGTAAGGCTTCTAACTTACCTTAGGCGGTTGCGCTCATATTTGAAGATCTCGAATCCATGCGCTTGTATGAAAATGTGCCTCTTTGACACCACGAAACTTCCCATTGTAATGTTACCAACAACAGATCTTCATGTCAAGCACTAGAGAAGTCTTCCATTTGGAATCTTAATCATTTCCACCTATCCGCCTTTTCATCTTATGAGAACATTAAATTGGGCAAAGGGCAGTTCAGGTTTTGTTATTTTGGGAGTCTCAAAGATATTCCAAAACCTGATTGTCTCATCTGCTGCTGCAGAAGCTACTACACCTCCCAGTGGACTCCCAGCCAAGGAAAGAACCCAGGATGAATGACCGGAAACCTCAGCCACTCTCGTCATGGATGGGTAATTCCACAAGGTGAGTTGATTGTTCGGCGAACCATGGGAGGTCAGTAATTCAGATTTGTTTTTGTCCCATAACAATGCACAAACTTCAGAGCCAACATCAATCGAGTTCAAGCAAGCACCATTAACGGTGTTCCAAAACTTAACGCAATTATTATTGCAACCTCCACCAGAAGCCAGCAAGTTGCTCCGAGTTGGGCACCAGTCAACGGCCTTCACAATGGAAGTGTGGCTACTGATCCTATGAAGCCATTGACGTTGACGTGGATGGTCACGTGAGACAAGCATGCAGGCATCCCATATGTGCACTAGTTTGTCCTGCCCTCCACTCGCCAAATACCGCCCTGACAACATGGACCATTTAAGACTACAAACTCTACGCCGATGCCCATTATAGAAACAGATGAACATGTCATCCTTTCTAAAGTCATAATCAACAACAGTGCCATCAAATCTTCCGACCGTCAAGATTGAATTACTTCTCCATGCAAGTGACAACACAGGGGCCTGGTTCTCATCTTCCATCCCATCCATGACATGTCCTGTTGTTGGATCAATCAGGGCTAAATCTGAATTGCCAAATGCGACAGCTAGAACTGCACAGTCTGGCGACCAGCGGATGCAAGTGATAGGTCCTCTGTCTTCTACGGGTTGTAGAAGCTTAGTCGACTCGTTTGCAGCGTCCCAGAGATACACTGCGTCCTCAAGGCCAATCGCTAACACATTATTGCTTCCCCAGTCAAGGAGATTCAAAACATTATCATCCAACAAGCCGTGGATTACCAAAACCCTCTCTGATTCTTTAGGGATTCGCCTCTACTGCTTCTTCTGCGGCTGAATGGGCTCGTCAAACTGGGGCAGCTTGCTGGCCGGTGCTTCAGGTGCAGTCTTGAAAGCGAGGATACGAGACCTATTCTTCAAAATGCAGTCATCGATAAGCTTTTGGTATACCAACTGTATAAATAGGAAAGGGAACATGTTGTATTAAAAAAGTGAAGTTTCGCTCTTGCTTTGGCCAGCGACCAAAGTCGTTGAGAAAGCGAAGTTTCACCCTTGTCTTCGGCCAGCGACCAATGTTGCTGTAGCCACATTCCTAAGAGGCTCCACAGCCAATCATCTTCTTCACCGTGGTAGCCTTCGCTCTCTTGTCTTCGGCCAGCGACCAATGCTCTTGCTCTTGCTCTACTCATAACAACAGCAATCGTAACAATAGCAGCGATCTGCTCTTGCTCTACTCAGGAAGTCTCTCGATTGTAAACCATTCTTTGCATCGATCCAAGATTAGTATCTTTATCAGGAGCACCATCTTGCGGGGGCATGAAAGAAGATAAGATTTCCCCAACTATATAAGGAAATCTCTCTATTCTATTGAGAAAATTCCTCTATTCATAAGAACAATTACTGAAGAAGCTTTATTGAAGAAGTGAAGAAGCTTTATTGAAGAAATGAAAAATGCTTTTAATACATTAACATGTTCCCTCTCCTATTTATACAAATTAGGAGAAAGGATTTCCCTCAACAGACTAGACGATTTTTCTCAACAGAATAAAGAGATTTCCTTATACAGTTGGGGAAATCTGATCTTCTATCATGCCCCCGCAAGATGGTGCTCCTGATTAGTATACCAATCTTGGATCGATGCAAAGAATGGTTTACAAGCGAGAGACTTCGTGAGTAGGGCAAGAGCAAATCGCTACTGTTATGATTGTTATGATTGCTGTTGTTGTGAAGGCATAGGTTTTAATATATTAACATGTTCCCTCTCCTATTTATATAAATTAAGAGAAAGGATTTCCCTTAACAGAATAGAGGATTTTTCTCAATAAAATAGAGAGATTTCCTCGTACAGTTGGGGAAATCTTATATTCTATCAATTGGTTAGGCGACGAAAAACGATCAAGAAAACCAGAAAAATCGATCTTCACATAAGAAAGTCGACAACCAAGAATCGATTAAAAGAACCCCAAGACCAACAAAAATTTTGAACTTTAATCAAAATTTCGACGGATGAAGAACCAAGCGAAACGAAACAAAACAAGAGAAAAAAAAAAAGAAAGGAATGAGATCACCGTAATAAAAATTGAAGGAAAGGACCCTCACAGCTGTACCCGTTCGTGTTCGTCGGAGAGTAGTTCCGACCTTCGCAGAACGACGAGATCGCCGAGAGCCGAGAGCCGAGAGCCGAGAGCCAAGAACGCGCGAGGGGAGAGATAGTTGTGATTGCAACAGAGTGGGCCCTCGGGTTATATAGATGCCACCCATCCCAAGCGTTACATTCTAAAATCATTCCGTTATATTTACCCAATCTACGTAGCGGGTAGTTTGACATCACACCATTATATACAGCTATCATCTACGTTAAATTTCGTGTACCTTACTCTTTTAGAATTTGTATGTTAAAGAAACAAGACGTGGTATTTTTTTTGTACGAAGCAATGTTTTTAAACTACTAACATTATTATTAATATAATGAGATTTGATATTCTTTTATTTGTCACTAAAAAAGAAAATTTTTATTTCGGATTTTTTTAATTTTTAAATAATATCTATAAACTGATGATATTTTTATTAATACACTAGGTTTTGAGTCTCAAATAATAATATATCTTATTTTTAATTTTAAATTTAATACAATTTTCCTTCACATAAATTATGCATCTAATTAATCCAACAAAGATCAATGAACAATTAGACAAAACTAGAAGTAAATGCTGACCATTCTCAATTTAGATGATAAATAGTTAAATGCTTGAATTATTAAGAAAAATATGACAATTAATCAGTTTTAATCATATTAATTTATTATTGTAATTCTAACCAAAATTCATTGAAATTTCATCTTAAATTGTTGGATAATCATAGAGTTAGTTATTATTGTAATTCTAATCTCAATATTCAATCTATCTTATCTTTGCGAACACAAATCGATATTATCTTTCTTATGAGTATAATCATAGAGTTAGTTAACTAGCCTCTCTTACCATACCAAGTAGCAAAACAAAATAATAATAATATTTTTAAAAAATAAAGAGGAGGAATTATATTGAAATATGAATTAATAAACTATAGCCATTTACAATTCTATTTATAGAGCCTAAAAAGCATCCCAAATGTCACATTTAACTGATATTGTTGTAAGAGACATATCCTTTCATTAAAATATCTTTTATGCGTATCAAGATTATCTTTACATAATTTTAATTTTTAAAATATAATACTAATAAAATTATATTTATTTATAAGATAATATCATTAGAAAAACTTTTTATTTTTTTCTTTTTACCTAGAAAAGAATGACTTCAGGATTATGTAAAAGACTGAGATACTTTTCTCTCCCTTTATCAAAAGAAAATGTAAAAATATCTATAAATCAAATACGACTATAATGATATATTAAATAATAAAATAATACTTTTAATTAATATCTTAATAAATATAGTATGAATTATTAAAAAAATAATAGTACTATCAAAAAATAATCATATAGGTTGTTGTTATTAGATATCAATTTAATTTATCCTTAAGTCATTTTTGCTATTTTTGACACAATTTTGATTAAAATGTGTTATAATTGATAAAAGAGCAAAAAAATTAAATTAAATTTATAAGTTATGAAATCCATAAAGTAGATTAGAAAATATTTATAAAGAGTATAAAAGAGTTTATAAAAGGTAGAACCAAAATATATGAGATACATTATTATTAAAATAGATTCCACTACTTCATAAATTTATAAAATTATTATAATTTTATTTAGCTAAGGTGATTGAACTCCAAATCAAAAACATTCTACATGAAACCTTTATAAATATTTTGTAGATTGTTTCAGTTTTCAAAACTTTGATAAAAATTTATTATTTTTTTTACCTTTTCATCACATTTTAACTTGATATGTCAAGAGAACTGTGTAGACTTTGCATCACTTCAAAAAAATTTCTATTATTATCTACTTAGAATACTCTTTAAAGGATCCATAATTTGTGAAAGAGATTTTGGGGGAGATAGATATAAGAGTATTATTATTAAATAAAAGTAGAAAAATATCATTTCCAGAATTCTTTATTACAAATGATCATTAAATTAAAACTAGGATGCTTTATAAAGTGATATAGTAAGCACTAAAATTAGAATGTCTTATGAAAAGATATAATAAGCCATGTAGTAGTTTTTGTTGTACAAAGCTGATTGCAAGCTTCTATGAGTACATTTACTCCCATTAATATATATCTTAAAAAAAAGTTTTGTGATTATTGATATTCTTTTATATTACAAATAATATTATTTTTATCATAATATGAACACCTAGAAAAGAGAAAAAGAGATGATCATATGAAATTAACTAGAGCTTATCGAAGTAAGATTTTCTTTTTAGGCAAGATTTTGATTTTCTAAAATAAAATGATTGAAGGTAAAATCCATCAAACAAAATTACATATGTAGTAAAAATCATCATACCACCTAAAATGGTATAAAACATGTTATGCGTACTAGTCTAAATGTGGATCGGTATGCGAATTGCTCTTGTTTTAAGTGGTCTAATCTAGATTATATATGAAAACCTTAGAATCACCATATTTCTCATTATGTTGTTGCTATTGGATGGTGCTCACTCATTAGCCAGCATTTCTCTCTTTGGTACATACTTTCTTCTTATCATTCTCCTCTTCTTTCTTCATGTCCTTTCTCACTACTTTGTCTCCTCTTTCTCCTCTTTCACCGCTTTATCTTTTTCTTCATCCTCCCTCCTTTGATCCATCTTCTTTCTTCTTTCTCCTTCACTGCTTCCTCTTCTTCCTTCTTCCCAATCCAACACAAATTGATATAGGACAAAAGCATATTATTGAATTCTCTTATATTAACAACTACATAAATACCTTTATGTTCAACATGACCTCTTTTGAGTTTGGCTTCTCAAATGGATTCTCATATTATTAGATACTTCAATCACCATCATTTTGTGTTTGTCCAATGATCTTATATAGTATAAGGTTTATATATTTTATTTTCAAATACAAAATATTTAAAAATATTAAGAAAGACAAGGTTAAACAACATAATTGTTCCATTTATTTATAGTCATTGCTTGAAATATCGGAAAAAAAATATATTAGAAAAATATATTTTCTATTAGTAACTCATTGCAAAATTACTATCATATTTGGTACATTTAGATGCTTTCTCTATTTAATAACCTTTTTTACTTTAGAGGAGTCTTGTCTAAGTGGAATTAGAATACTTTGGGTGATATTAATGACAAAGTTGATATTAATAAGTTATAGCTTCTAGATGCCATTGCTATTATCTTAAACAAGGATATTATAGAGTTGGGATCCCTTTATAATCACATTCAGACTCTTACTAGGTATGTTAACCTAAAGACTTCGGTCAAGATCAAGTTTAGATAGATTCAGAACGAGAATAGGGATATGAGATTTTATCATAATTTAATTATTGATAGATATAAGTAGAATTTCATTCATAACATTACCATTAGTGTACTTATGAACCTGAGCTTGTCTCTCATAAATTCATCTCCTTTTATTCTCAATTTTATGGTGAGGATATGAATAAGCCCTTTTTTTATTTTAATTCTAAATCCCTTTAGCCTAATATGAATAGTATTCTTAATGATCAAGGTTCTAAGTTCATTAGATATTTTAACAAATATAAAATCTGTAAGTTTCTTAGGTTGTTCGACTTTAGTAAAAGTCCTAGGACTGATAGGTATACTTTTAAATTTTATCAATACAACTGACATACTAAAAAAGATTATCTTGTTAAGGCCTTTAATTAATTATATTTTCATGGCTTTTTGTTAGTTGATTAGACTAGAACCTTCTCTGTCTTCATCCCTAAATATTTCATTCCTAGAAAAATTTTATATTTTTCATCCCATTTCTCTAGGTAATGTGGTGTATAATGTTTTGTCTAAGCTTTTAGCTTCTCATATCAAATCTCTCTTGAATAATTTGTTTCGTATTGAGTAATCAGCTTTTCTTTCAAGTAGAAGTATTCATGATAATATTTTGATAGCTTAAGAAGTGGTTCATTCTACGTTTGAAATAAGGGTAAGAGTCCTTTAGTTATGTTTAAAATTGATCTTGAAAAAGAATATGACCATCTTTCTTAGGATGTCATTATTTGCATTTATATTATTTTAAATTATTTTATATAATTTATGTCTTCGATTAAAACTCATATTTCTATTTATATCTTTTCATATCTTATTAATTGTAAGGGATTAAGGTATTTCAAGCGCAATAGGGGTATCGGGGACTAATATCCCTATATCTATACATCATTGTGGCTCAAATCCTTTCTTGCCTATTTCATAAGGCTATTGATGATAAGTTGCTTACCCTATTTAAATTTAAAAATGTATATGTTTCTCTCATATTATATATGTAAATGATATTTTGACATGCTTTAGGGTGAATAAAAGATTTTGTGAAACCATTAAGGATAATCTCAAGGCTTATGAGACTCTTATGAATCAACTCATTAATCTTAGTAAATATGATTTTTTTTTTCTCGTAGCATGAGAGTTGGTAAGAGAAAGTTCCATTTTAAATATCTTAGTACTATAATCATCCCTCATAGAATTCTTAAATCGCCCTTTGATATTATGTTGAAGTCTTCATGGTAAAATTGATTCTTGGAATAGGTCTAAGTTATCCTAGGCTGGTGGGTGTTAGAATCATAATGACACTAGGAGGAGAGGGTGAATTAGTATTATAATAAATTTTAACTGATTTTAAAGGTCCATTAATAAATCCATATTGGAAATGAAATTAACCAAAAATGTGAGTAAGGGTTCTAAGTAAAGTAAATTAGTAAGTAACAATAAATTAAAATCAAGAGAAACAATACAAATCGATTTATAGTGGTTCAATCTTTCCGACTTATATTTGCTCTCGATTTCTCTTTCATCGAGGTCATTGGCTTTCACTACTGATCTTCTTTTCAACAGATGAAAATCAACTATCATTGTTATAGCTTTTATCCTTTTAATAGGCTTATGAGAGAACCTCCACACTCACTCTTTTATAATATCTCTTATCTCCTATAAGTTAGAATCACCTCCTATAACTCAGAATCACCTCTAAACTCAAAAAAAAGACTTAAATAATATCCAAAGAGAGAGCTACAACTCTTTACCAACTTATAAATTGATGCTCCATCAACCAAACCTTAGTGAGGTATTTATAGGCCCCAAGAGGCTTAAAAAATAGAGTCAAAAAATTTAAATCCCCTAAATTTTAGGGCATAGGCGGTACTATCGTTGACACATGGTAGTACTACCGTTATAACTTTTGATATTACAATTTTAGACTTTTGGACAGTACCATTATTATAATTTTTAAATTTTAAGTAATACCACCATCAATATAGGTGGTACCACTACCGGTAGCACTGATAAATAATGTTTATGCTTATCGGTTGACTTAAGCGGTACCACCACTTGTGCCTAGTAGTACCACTACCCAAGCCAACTCAAGTCCATTGTTTTAACCTTTTAATAGGCCTAATTTAACCTTGGTCAAAGCCCATTGGCTTTATCAACAAGTTGACATGGTTTTGGCCCAATCCTAACTTAGTTTGACCTAAAAAGATATCAAACAGAACTTTAATAATTCAACAACATATCCTGCACAATTACAAAGCTTTCAACATGTTGTATGATATTTTGGCAAGTCGTCCAATCTTTTGATACTTTATCTGAAACTCTGGCATGTCGCCCTTTCCATCAGCATATCACTCAATCTATCGGCATGTCAACTTTTCTACGATATATGTTATTTTAGCATAATATCTAATTCTTCTAGCAAGATACCCAAACTTATAGCATAAAGTTCAATCATCCAACTCTATGTCTAATTTCCAACATAATACTTTTCTTAGCACAATGTTTGATTCTCCTACTTCGACAATTTGCCCTTGATGGTTCGAGTCCTTGATCGATATATTTCCTATGTCACTTCTCTCAAAAGTATATTAGTTTGTGAACTCATTAATTGATTTTATTATCAAAATATAGAATTGGATCACCCTCATTAATTTTTTTTAAATGTCACCCTTTTTCATGTTTTAAATGTCTTGATACTTAAAAAAGTGTTTCAGAATATTATATTAAGGATTTCTTATAGTAAAAATTTGATAATACTAATGGCTTTATCTAATTTCCTAGGATATTATTACGCTCCCCAAACAAGATGGTGGTTAGGGCATTCATTTGACCACTACTAGTCTTGCTCTTTAAGTGAAAAAGAGTTTCCATAGTGCTGAATTAGGAGTCCAATCTTTAGGTCAAAGTGATTACTGTTAAATGACATTATCTCCCCTTATAAGCATGTTAATTCTTCTCTTGTTAATTGTTGTTGGAGTTTTTTTCTCTATATTTTCTCTACGAGGGTTTATCTTTCTTCATATTTCTATTGATGTGATATATGATAACTGATTATTTGATGTCCCTCTTTTATTGAAGCTAACATTTATAAATATGGATTTTAACTTTAAAAATGTCATAATTTCTAGTTTGATTTAGGGTTTGTCTTTTCAAGTACTAAACCCATTTCGATAATATATTGGAATGATACATATCGGTCTATATTGGTATATTAACACATGGTATGCTGGTGGTATATACTGGGGGTTTGGCGAGAAAGAAAAAGAGAGAGAAGTGGAAGGGCGATGTCGGAATAGAGAAGGAAGGAGGAAGGAAGAAAGAGGGAAGAAGTGGTGAAAGAAGAAGGAAGAAGACGAAAGATGATGAGGAGAAAAAGAATAGTAGTAGTGTACTTGGGAAGCTACAACATTAATAGTACTGGTGAAGCAATAATATCATCGAAGTGGTGAAGCAATAATATCATCGAAGTGACAACAGTAACAACAACGATATCTTACTTAATGGCGAAGTTGTAGCGAGAACAGTGATGAAGTAGCAACAACAAGGCGGTAGCATCTTACACAAGAAGAGGGCTCGCATTTGTGATTGCGAGTTGGTGACCTCTTATGCGACAATGAAGCATGACAATAATAGTGGCAAAGCAGCAATGGCGAGGCGACAACATCTTAAAGGAGAAGAGAGCTCGCATTCGTAAGTCATAATCTCTTTTTTATAACATTAATTTGGATAGGACCTCCACTATATCTTTGATTTTTTATTAAGTTAATTAAATTGCTCAAAATGGGATGGTTTGCATATTGGCCCACATCTGGACAAGTATATATCACCCGTCCTATACCATTTTGGGTGGTACAATAAATGTTGGTTTGGTTAATAATTAATTATGGGATACATGTAAAATACTATCCTTATTTGGGTTAGTGGGAGGACCTTTGGTTACAAGGATTAGTATTCCCTTAGCCTCTATGATGATAGAAAGATATGGAAGGCACAACTATTAACTAAATTTGCTTATAGGTATTTGAGAGGTTGCTCTAGTGACACTGGTTTGAGTGAGGAGTGTTAGGTGAAGCTACAGAAGGTTCTTATCCTCCCTAGAGTTTAATTATTTTGTTGAAAATTGCTTCATCATAGGCTTCTTACCATTGGGAGATTAGCTAAGATTGGTATTTGTGATTTTAAACGGCAACATTTTTGGAACACAAATTGTTGGCATAGCTATTAAGTTTTGGTGTTATCGTAAGACAACAATATGAGACCAATAAATAAAGATATCAAATGCTGCTCTCGAAGACAATATGAAATTCCACTTAAGCTATTCTTCATAATTCTATTCTTATAAATGTCATCAACAAAAGGTGCAATAAGACTAACTCACTCCTAATTGAAAACGAACATCTACATTTGAAAATATTTTCTAGAAAAATAACAAAATCTTGTTTAATTTTTCTTCAAGAAATTTAAATATTACCTATTTATTTTTAACTTTTAATATAGTCAAGCGGTCAAATATTACCTCCTAATTCAACACGAAATAACCAAATACTATTTACTTTTTCTTTATGAAGATTCAAATATTACCTGATTATTATGAGTTTTCAATATAATCAAGCAATCAAAATCTAATCAATAAATGAAGCCCACTAATCTGTAGAGTGTTTTTGTTATTTAGCTGGCACTACTTTTCCTACATGATTGACATAACAAATGAGTACCATGGACTTGAATAATATAATGAATATCCTATGGCCTAGAGGGATACAGCTACATACATTTAAATTTCCTAAGATTTTGTAGTGGCCAAAGCCTCTTGATGTGGTAGCCATGTTTATTTTTGAATAATCTGATCATACTTGTTTGAGGCTAAGGCAGAGAGATAAGAAAATAAAACTTCACAACTTACCTATAAAGGCCATGTTCTTGTGAAAGCTCTAATGTTCTCATATAAATTCACTAACTAACTTATGACCATAAACCATAATGTCATGTTTGCAAAGCACCGGGCATGATTTCACTTGCTATAACTTGGAATGTTATGGCCATAACTTATGCAAAAGCTAAAGGTTTGATAGAAGCATATAAACATCACAAAACAAAACATGAATTATCTTTCTGCATACAGAAAGTATATAATCCCAATATGGTTGTAGAGTTAGAATAAATTACCTTTTCTATTACTAGTGGAATAGAGAGAAAGATGGGTTGATCAAGTACAAAAAGGAACTCAAGATGTTGCCCTCACTGGTCTCATTCAAAAGACTTTTAGAGATTTATGATTCACATAAAAAAATAGAAAATCATTTTCGTTTATCTAATACTGTATAGAGTGAGTAGAGTGATACCAAATTTATAGATTCATCAAGAGGATACTCAAAAGCTACATGAACTAAAATCCTAGAAATCAATTTGTATAGTACTTTCTTCTTTTAACAAAGTTCTTCCTAAGCAAAGAACAAATTGAGAATTAGAAACAAAAAGTAAAATTAAAAGTGTCTCACAGGATTTACTCATCATATTGTAATTATATTTAAGCAATGGCACCTAGCAAAAACACAGATTCAAACATGATTCATAATTTCTATCCGTACTATTGTACCGAGTCTCGCTCAATACAGTATGCATACTAATAGTATGCTAGGGCATATTGCGAATATGCATAAAATGAGTTAAAATCCCTTTAAAATATCTAAAAAATAAAAAAAGTTAGAATTTGATTTTTAAGACATAAATAATTATAAATTTAGCATAGCTTTAGCAAAAATAATGTAAATTAGAAAATATTGTCATATATCTTTTTCGAGCTTTAAGGAGTAACATTGTGGTATGTTTTAGATCATCCTTCCGTTAATATTGAATAATCTAGTGGCTAAGGAGTATTGCGAAAGGCAATGTGTTGACTATCACGAAACATTCTCACCCATAGTCAAGCTAAAATCCATCTGAATCCTATTGGTTATTGTAGCATACTATGATTATGAGATTTAGCAGATGGATTTAAAAACTGCATTCCTCAATAACAACATCGAGGAGGAGGTGTATATGATACAACTTTAGGGATTCATGTCCAAGGATTACTCAAATAAGATGGTGTGTAGGTTGGTTAGGTCCATTTATGGACTAAAGCAAGCTTCTTGAAGTTGGAACATAAGATTTGATCAAGTAATCAGATCTCATGACTTCGTGAAGAACGAAGATGAGCCTTATGTATACAGAAAGGTAAGTGGGAGCGCTATCACCTTCTTGCTGTTATATGTGGATGACATCCTAATCATTGGAAATGATGTAGGAATGCTATCCATAGTAAAGATTTGGTTATCTAGATACTTCTCCATAAAGGACTTAGGGGAAGCATCCTATATCTTGGGGATTCAGATATATAGAGATAGATCCAAGAGGATGCTTGGCTTGTCGTAGTCCAGATACATAGTCACAATTGTCAAAAGGTTTAACATTAAAAATTTCAAGAAATGTCTTATACCGATGAGACATGAGATATCACTTTCTAGGAGTATGCCCCCAAATACTCTTGAAGAAAGGACGAACATGGATAGGATACCCTATGCCTCAATGATAGGGTCTATCATGTATGTCATGCTATATACCAGACCTGATATAGCGCTTGCTCTGAGTGTCATAAGCAAGTATCAGGCAAATCCAGCCTTGGAGCACTAGAAAGTAATAAAGTATATCATTAAGTACTTGAGAAGGACTAATGATATTTTACTGGTATATGGAGGTATATTGCTGCAGCAAAGGCAGCAAAGGAGGGAGTTTGGATGAAGAAGTTCATCACAGATCTAGGAGTCATGCCAAGGAGCGAGGAGCCGATTCCCTTATATTGCGATAATAACGGGGCGATTACTCAAGCAAAGAAACTCAGGTCTCATCAGAAATGTTCTAAGGAGGTTCTAGCTTATTAGAGAGATCATGACCCGAGGAGATATAACAGTGGAAAGGGTTTCATCTGAAGATAATATCACAGATCCACAAACAAAGCCATTGTCTCATATTGTCTTTGAGCGTCACAAAGGTTTGATGGGGATCAGGCACATAGGTGGTTGGCTTTAGGTCAAGTGGGAGATTGCTAGTCATAGGTGTCATACAAGCCAATCATGTGAGTGATGACACTTATGACTTGACACACAGTCTTTTTGCTTATTATTATTATTTAATATTTTATCACTATATATATATATATATATATATATAGTGATGTCTATGGATTTGTGCAATGAGAATCGAATTGTGATGAGATCACGATAATAAAATCGATTTATCTTTAAACACAAACCCTAAATAATTCTGATCATAGGTTACTCAAGAGGGACATCGAGATAATTAGACAGACTGGTGTGCTGTATACCCGTTTATATGATGAATGTAACTGATCTCGTAGCTACTCGTATGGGGACACTAGAGACACAGGACATGTGCTAGTTCACTTATTAATCTGCTTACGGAATGCTGGATAGTTGATGATGCCTTATTATTAGACAATGATTCAATTGTCCCAATGGTATATCTGATCCTTAGACTTGAGATACCAATGATGTCTTGTATGAGTATCCCACTCTTTGATACCAGACTTATAGGTCTGAAAGTTTCAAATCTAGCACAACCGGTCATCGAGAGTGGTAGCCAACCGTATGAGAACTATTGAGTATTGATAGAGGATCATTCAATCTTAGTGTCATAAGAGGAATATCTCATGTGTTCTTGCTAAAAAAAATCCCTAGTCAAGGTCATTCAGATTGAGATATAAAGAGTTCTCTAGGAGAATCCGATTAGAGTGAGACTCGAGTAGAAAGCATATGGGTATAATAGCACCATGCTCGGTATATGGTCTCTAGGATATTAGATAGATGAGGGACTATTGGTATATGGTAACTAAGGGCAGATAGATCCAATGGATTGGGTTCCCCTATATCATTTTGGGACTACGGCGTAGTGGCCTAGCACGTCTGCAGTTGATGAGTCGAGTGAATTATTATGGATATAATAATTCACTAAGCTAGAAGGAGTTCTAACAGGTATGACTCATGGCCAGCTTGATGTTGGGCCTAGAGGGTCACACACATATGGTAGGCGTTGCGATGAGTAAATGTTCGAATATGAGATATCTGTCGGAGCCCCTATCTTATTGGATATCCAATAAGCCCCTGAATTATTAGATCCTATGAATGAGATCCATTAAGAGCCAATGAGAGATTATTTGATAGAGATTAACTAATCTAAGAGGCTTGGGTAGTTGGATGGAGATCCAATACCCAATAGGGTTAGATCCACTAGGGTTAAGTTGATAGGGGACATCTATAAATAGGAGGGAACCAATGATTCATAGGCTAGAGCCTCTTTGGGTTGTCATCTCCTATTCTCCTCCTCAAATAGTAGGCTTGGAGATTTGAGGAGCATCGTTGCAACCCTACTATGTGGATCACCACTAGAGATGAGGGCATTTGACTTTATTCATCCTCTTCTACAGATATGTAGGGATTCAAGGATATATTATCTCCCTATGTAACACAATCTTTAATATACACAATTTTAAGTTTCACGGATTTTGCGCACCAATCTTCGCACGATGACGAACACATCTTTAGGAAATTTGGGGATCTTGTTTTCTATTCTTCTGCTACGCATGTGATGTTACCCCAAGATTTCCCCACAGTGGTATTAGAGCCAAGTTGTTCAGGTGAAATATTGGTTTTGAACTTCGTGTGTTGTGTTTTGGAGAAGTTTTTTATGTCAAAATCATTGACACAAAAGCGAGAAAGGGCAGCAACTGTTGTTGCCCTTGCTACCCTCGCAGATGGCAGCACTGCCATCTACGTGCAGTAGGCTTGCTGTCGACGGCCGACAACCTACGGGGGTCGACAGCCCGCTAGCGCTTCCTGCAGTCGCTAGTTGCCTATGGGGGCCAACAGCCCATGAACAGAGGCACCGCGGGGGTAGTGGGGCCTATGGGCGCTGTGCTTGTGGGTAGAATCGCCCGTAGGGGCGATAGGGTCTACAAGGGCGCTCGTCCGGCAAGATAGCACTGCCTGCGGAGGCGGTGCTGCCCGCGGGGGAGCCCACCCGTAGGGGCGGAGCAGCTTGTAAGCACACCGCCCGTAGGCAAGGGCAGCACCCCCGCCCCCCGTCGTAGAGAGTCGCCACTAATAAGGCGACCGCAACAGAGGAGAGGGAGAACCGTAGTAGGGTTTTTGGGCAAAAAGATAGTTTTACCTTTGTGAACTTGAGAAATTTCATATTTTGTCCCTTTGTCCAAATTATGAAAATACCCCTCATAATTTAGAAATTTTCCTACTAACCTTGATTTCAAAAAAATATTAATTAATTAAAAGTTTAATTGATTATTATTATTATTATTGTTATTATTATTATTATTATTATTATTATTATTATTATTATTACTATTATTATTATTATTATCTAGTAGTTCTACATGATGATCATGTGTATATGTGATGTATGATATGTGGACGAATGATCATGGGCTGTCGGAAGTGTGTAATTGTGATTATTATTATTGGGGCCTGTAAGCCTCCATTTTATTTTTCGTTTATTGTCGGGCTTGTGTGCTTATGATTAAGTTGTAATTACACTATGAGGCATAACAGAAGCATGTAAGTGATAGTGAAACCCATGAGACAAACGATCGTGATGCTTGAAGATGCGTCGAGATGCCAACAGAACCGACAAGGACAAGATAGACGATCACAGGGCATGGAGATGCACCGCTACACACATAGATCTTGATGTGAGTGATTAAGCCCACTAGCTTGGGCTTGATCACATTAAGCTATGGTCCATGATTTTCTGGTATGATTGCTCATGTGATGTGTGATTACTTGTACACCTACTAACCTACTATATATATATATATATATATATATATATATATATATATATATATATATATATATATATATATATATATATATATATTATGTATGCGATGTAGATATATATTAAGTGTGTATGTGTGTAACATGTCATATTAGGAGACCAAATCAAAGAAACCCCTATCTCGATAATATTAAATCGATAAATGTGAAGCAATTAGATTAACCAACGTGACCTTCCATCGTTATAGGTAGGGACGGATTCTTGATGTAGGTTGAATTAGTCGAATCCCTCGAGGCTCACCTATATCATGATTCGCTATCTTATCTATGACATAGAGGTGTCACCGGTGACCTGAGGACATGGTATGCTTAGTCGAGTGAGCTACAAGATTGATACATCCGTCATCACAAACAATAATGATATCATATTTAGCAATAAATGTAGTTGTCTCTTTTTTATTTTTCTTCTTTTCATTCTATTCTCGCTTCCAAAACCTACACTTTTTCTTCATGTGACCTGGCCTATTGTAGTGGAAACACTTGATATCTCTTCTAGACTTGGATCTTCCTCTATAATCATATGGATTTCTATTATGAGTTCTTTCACTTCTTTCTTATTTTTCAATAATAAGTGCATTAGAATAAGATTCTCCTTGTTATTTCCTTTTGGCATCTTCATTTAACAAACTATTTTTAAATATGTCTATAGTTATAGTCCCCTCTAGCATGGAGTTAGAAATTGTCACCATATAGGTTTCTCAACTTTTTTATAAATAGCTAAAAAGTATTAATTCTAGCATATCATCTTCTATATTCATTTTCATAGTAACCAGCTTGTTTGCAATACTCTAAAACGAGCTTATGTGCTCAACAATGTTACTATCATTTTTATATTTTAAATTGATAAGCTTTTGAGGAGAGAAATTTCATTTCTCACTATCTTTTTCACAAAGAGATTTTCTAATATTTGTCAAATAACATCAGCTTTGGTTTTATCAAAAATATGCTCTTGCAAATTTACATCCATCCGGACGAGTGCGCGCTTAGGCGGGACTTTCACTGGTAAGGCTGGAAGCTGCGCCTATAATCTCCTAGTGGGCAAAGGTGTGGAACCGAATCCAATCATTACCAGATAGAATGACATACTGTAAAATCGTATTTGACTTCACTGAGAATATTCTTTAGAGATTGGCATTTTACTTGCTTCAATCATATCACATTGATAGTCTATAAGGATAAGGAGGGATTAATTCAATATATCTCTTTCTACGGTAAGGAGGGATTAATTCAATATATCTCTTTCTCTTACTTGTTCTAGAGACACATCTTCTAATATAGACAATAGCTTTTCTATGTTGAACCTCTCATTTCTCATCTTCCAATGTAAAATATTTTCTTTAATTTTGATAAGCTTATACAAATCTTTACAATATAGCAAATCTTCCATCATAGACCTCCATGTGGAATAATTTGAAGAGTACAATTTAATCATATTGTTTGACTCTTCCATTTTAATCACACAAGAAAAACTAGTACCAAATAACTTGGCTTTGATACCACTTTATTGGGAAAAACTATTATAGTGGAATAATTATTTTCCCTTTTTGTATATCAAAATGGGTTCCTTACCAAAATATCAACTTGTTACCCAAAACAAATATTAACTAGAGCAGCATAAATAGTAGAACAATGAATCAATCATAAAGTGAGACACTGAATTTTTACGTGAAAAGCCCAATGCGAAAGAAATCACGAGACCGTGGTCCACTTCAAATCTCCACTATCACCAATAATGATAATATGTTTACAATAAGTATTCTCTAAAATAACTAGAGGATCATAATAACATCAAGAATACAGATCTTGGCTCAATAATAGCATATCATCATCATCATATATGAATTTCATAAAAGGAAAGGTTTAAGTCTCACAAAGTGAATATATCAGAAAAGCACCTCGAATAGGACAAATCGTAGATTGGCACCATTATGATTAAAGAGCTTATTGCAAGGATTCTCTATATAAAATTTGGACCAAAATCGATAAAATTTAGTCATTTGATCGTTTAATAAAAACCTCAAAACCTAGCTTTCTCTCTCCTCTATCTTTCTTTTGTTTTCTGCATCGATCTTTTTCCTTTCGCCCACCTCTTATGTCGCGCACAACGCTATTTTTTTTTTTTTTTTTTTTAATAATTGATCAGATTTAGGCTCAATGCTCCTATTGTCCGGTCCAAGACCACCTAGATCTAATAATATTTTAATTATCTAAGTTGGGAGTTGATTCGGAGTAAACCGAGATCCTTCTTCTAAATTGATCCCAAATTAATTTCTATTAACATCGAACAAATTAGACTCCAATTATGCCTAACCTTGTAAAATTACGTTAAGATATTCTCAAAAATACTCCTTTCCAATGCTTAAGTTAGTACGTGATTTAGAGGATTCAACTAGCATTATAAGAGAAAATATTATTTAAGATGTGAGATGTTGATTATCTAATATTAAAATTTTGGTCACTTGATACTAGAATATCAACTACCCGAGGATCCAGCGCTGAGATGATGCCAACCATATTAGTATTTCTCTTTCACCATTAAATCACCTCTTCAACTGGTCCGTTTGCAAAGAGAATCACTCTAGAGGTTTCACGTTTAACAAGCTATGACAAGCCTTAATGGTAACTAATAGTCAAATAACCTACTAAACTACTACTAATAGCATCAAAATTAAAAGGAGGGACATGTCTGCACTATAAACTTGACTCTTACCGGTGATAAAAGGGAAAGGAAAAATTGAGTTAACTTTATCAAATCATATTTCAAACAAGGAAAAATATAAATTTCAACTCCACCAGAACCTAGTCGGTATCAAAGTACATTTTGCTTCTCATGCTTAAGCTCCAAAATAAGCATAAAAAAAAGAAAGAAACACGTCAACAAAGTGTTTAATACGATCAAATCAATTGATAGAGTTAATGATCTAATCTATATTTTGAGTAACGGAGGACTAGCTTCGATCATAAAAAGATAATTAAATCAGGAAGAATCAATGTTAGACCATATTGGAATATGTTAGAAGATTGGACGTCGAGCCAGAGGATCGATTGACGTATCGATAGAAGGCTTTCTGCCATGAGTTCGAGCATTGGGCCAAGAAGATCGAACATTACGCTAAGGAGATCAAATGTTGCGATAAGACAACATGCCGATTGGGTAATACGTCGAAGGAGAAGACGATGCGCCGAAGGGTCAGACGAAGCGCTGAATGAACCAATGACATATCGAACAACATGTGATTAATGCTCTGTAATAAGTCTAGATCAAAGTAGTTTTAGTTCTAATTAGATTAGTTTAGAATATAATTAGGCCTACTCAATTAGGGGCTCATTGGGCCTGAGTTACAACTATTTTGGGTCAAGTAGAAGGCCCATTCGATCACCCAAGATTATGTGGAACCACCCATGAGTTGGAAAAGTCAATAGCACACTTTTCCATGCTACCAGGCAGTGGTACCACTCAATGTCAAACTAGGAGGCGATGGTACCACCCAGTGCAAGCGATAGTGTCGTCTATACCCTAAAAACTCGAGGATTTGAATTTTGGCTTCAAGTTTTGAAGCCATTTGGGGTCTATAAATACCCCACAAATTCTTGCTTGCAATACATACAAAAAGAGAGCAAAAACTCAATGATTCCAATATTGTAAAACTCTTTTAAGTATAGAGTCCCTCCTCCAAGAGCTTAGTGATAGTCCTAAGGGAAGTGTGTGAGGGAACACTTATAAAAGAGGGGTGTAAAGGTTCTCTCCTGAACTTGTGAAAAGAAGAAAGAGTGTAAGGATAGTTGATTTTTATCCATTAGAAAGAAGATCGACGGTGAAAAGTTGGTGGCCTCGAGTGAAGCAGAATCGAGAGTGGACGTAGGTCACAATGACTGAACCACTATAAATCGATTTATATTTATGTTTTGTTGTTTACCTTTATTACAAACTGCTTTACTTCCTCGTTACTTTAGCTGCATACTCGTATGAACATTTTCAAAGTTAAACACTCCTTGATACGATTTTATCGTACGAAGATTTTCAACTCGACGTAAGTTTTACATACGCACCAATTCACCCCCCACGCCCTTCTCTTAGTACCGACTTGATCCTAATACAAAGAACAAATATATCTACAATAAATAATGTGCAAGCTTCTTCCCCGACGAGTTAATGCTGAGTTCTAGACCAAATCTATAGGAGCAAGCTAATTGCACGTACCAATGGTGCCAGCATAAGTTCTTGAGAAATCCTAACAAATTGAACATACTGATGACAATTCAGAATTTCATATAAAATGACATTTTATTTAATTATATACTTGTACTACAATTATATACAAGCCAGTATATAATTGTATATAATTAAATATAATTGTAGTACAATTCATATACTTGTATATTTAATTATATACAAGCCAGAATTTTTTGTCACGTCTTCACTTTCACCCCATATGCATAGGACATACAAGGAAACAGCAGTTTAATTGCATAATAGCTCATTATGGATGCCCAACGATAACACAGACTTCTAACAAAGAGCCACTCATGAGCTCAGCCATAGCCTCAAGTATCAGGCACGAATTTTCTACAATAATCCATGGACTAAGTGACACAAACGGATGCAAATTTCTCCAGCCCTTCAGCAATATATTCACATTGCAGGAGAAGATATCCAAGCAACTTCATTATATACTATGCACAATGAGTAACATACTACTAGCCGTCTTTCATTGTCACCTCAGGCACTGAATCCCTTCTGGAGAGAACTCCACTGACCGGCAGGAATGCTAATGGAAGCTTCAGCAGACACCTCAGCCATCATCTCCTTGCTGATACCGGCATTGCAGATGTTTGCTAGAGACCGCATATGTTTCATCCCATACTGAGATAGAGATCCACAGTGTGCTTCAAAAGTCCTCACCTGGAAAGAGAAAAAAAAAAAAGACATCACAGCTTTATAAAATTCAAAGGAACAAAAACCAAAGAATTTCCCACATATTCCATAGGTTATAGGTTATCTAACACAAGTTTCGTTGTTGAAGTTCCTCAAGAACGAAATTGAGTACAACTGGTCTTGCAAATCATGGATCTGTAGATTGTACCTTCATATATTTTTATCCAATAGAACTGGAAATAATACACCTATTTATTCGCCAGTAAATTATAAAGCAGAAGTCTTCACTTAGATAAAAAATTGTGCCATGTCCAACCAAATTGGTACAGACAAGAAAATGCTTGAAAATAGACTCAATTGCATGATGACAAGATCATGTGATCACAGGCCACTGAAACATCAATATGATAGAAAGGTATTGCTACAAAAGCAGCCACAAACCAACTAGGACATGTTTCACAATCCGATCTTGTTATCATGGCAAACATGAGCCAGAAACCAAAATTGGTATTTCAATCTTGATTTGTGACTGCTTAAATAGCCATAATTACATTCATAATTCATTCTGTTCATCCATAATTACATCCTTAAGGGTCTTTTTTCTTGTATTAAGTCGAAAGGAACATGCTTAAAGGCGCCCATACAGTTACAGTTAGTTTAACATTAATGAGAATCCCCATCAAGATATGATAGTGTTTGGAAATTCCCTGGTTGTTAGCATCCTATGCAACAATGACAGGCCAAGTTGTCTGCCATCAGAGGTGAAGCATAAGATACAACTTGGGAAGGACTCGTAGGCATGCTAACAGAAGACAATTTTGAAATTGTTAAAAATCATGTTGATCAATATACTCACCATCGATTTGAGGCAGGACCAATCATCCACTAAAGGCTGGCCTGCAGGGCGAACAGTTTTCAGCACTTCTGACCCTTGCTTAGAACTGAACAACAACTTCCCGATGAATTCTATACTATTGTCTACATGCAACCGATGTGATATTACTTCGAGAAGTTCCTTCTGAGCGTTACGTTTATGAGAAGAGCCTTCACGTGCCTTTTGATACTTCAATAAGAAAGGTAAAGTGTCAGTCTGAAACAACAGATGAAGCAATTGAAAGAAGTAAAAACACAAAGTTGCACTAGGTAATGCCAGAACCATGTACTGCATTTAGGGATCAGAAAGCATGAGAAGAATGAACAGAACAAGCAAAGCAAACTACATAGTAAGGATGATGCCAACCTTATGCCAGAGTAAGGAAGATGCCAACCTTTAACCGAACATCATGGTTGGTCGAGTCCCTTGAGATTATGGTGGTTCGGAGGCCGAATAGGATAGGAATCACAAAAAGTTATGATCAACAAAAGTTGTCTACCTTTTGGGCTTAGTGTGATTGGTCGAGTCCCTCAAGGTTACACTAAGACGTTGATTCGATCCCGATCCCCACTAAAAGTCTACCGAGGACTTCCGTTTCACGTGTTGAGGGTGTCGCGTGACTCGCTAGTAAAATAGTGGGAGTAGATTAAGATAGAAGTCTATATCTTGATTGTTTATTTTTCTACAAAATCTACATGTTATTTATTTCTGCTGCATTTTTATTTTCGAAAAAATCTCGCTTTCAAATCCCTTACATGGCATATTTGATGTCAACCACCTCACTAGTCCAAATTATACGGACTGGCTCCGCAACTTGAGAATTGTTCTCACGGTGGAGAAAATCACATACATATTTGATATAGTGATGCCTACGCCCGAGGAAGGGACAAGCGAAGAGACATGAGATATCGCTTTTTAGGAGTATGTCCCCAAATACTTCTGAAGAAAGGGCGAACATAGATAGAATACCCTATGCCTCAATGATAGGATCTATCATGTATGCCATGCTATGTACCAGGCTTGATATAGTGCTTGCTCTGAGTGTCACAAGCATGTATCAGGCGGATCCAGGCTTGGAGCACTAGAAAACAGTAAAGTATATCCTTAAATACTTGAGAAGGATTAAGGATCTTTTACTGGTATATGGAGATAGTAGCCTCAAGGTTGAAGGCTACACGGACTCGAGTTTCCAATCTGATATCGATGATAGCAAGTTAAATTCGGTGTATATGTACACTTTAAATGGAGGAGCAGTGTGCTGGAAGAGTTCCAAACAAGATACTATAACTGACTCGACCACAAAGGTGGAGTACATTACTGTAGGAAAGGCAGTAAAGGAGGGAGTCTGGATGAAGAAGTTCATCACAGATCTAGGAGTCATGCCTAGCAACGAGGAGTCGATTCCCTTATATTATGACAATAACGGAGCGATTGCTCAAGCGAAAGAACCCAAGTATCATCAGAAGTGTTTTGATGAAGTTCCAACTTATTAAAGAGATCGTGGCCCGAGGAGATATAATAGTGGAAAGAGTTCCATCTGAAGATAACATCACAGATCCATTGATAAAGCCGTCGTCTCATATTGTCTTTGAGCGTCATAGGGATCTGATGGGGATTATACATACAGATGATTAATTTTAGGTCAAGTGGGAGATTGCTACTCATAGGTGCCCTACAAGCCAATAATGTGAGTGATGACACGTGTAACTTGACACACATTTTTTTGCTTATTATTATTATTTGATATTTTATCATTATATAGTACTATATATATATATATATATATATATATATATATATATATATATATATATATATCCATGGATTTGTGCAATGAGAATCGGATCGTGATGAGGTCACGATAATGAGACCGATTCACATTTAAATACAGACCCTAAATAATCTCGGTCATATGTAACTCGAGAGGGACATCGAGATAATTAGATAGACTGGTGTGTTGTATACCCGTCCATATGATGGATGTACAGGTTCTCATTGAAGAAGGAGTTTACTGATTAATCCGCTTATGAAATGCTAGATAGTTGATTATGCCTTATAGTTAGTGATTCTGTAGTTCTAGTGGAATATTTAGTCATTCGACTAGACACCAAGGATGTCCTATATTAGTACTTCACTCTTTGATATAAACTTATAGGTTTGGAGGTTCCAGATCTAGCACAGCCGGTCATTGAGAGTGGTATCCAACCTTTCGAAGATTATTGAGTGTCGATAGAGGATCATCCGATCTTGGTGTCATAAGAGGAATATCCAATGACTCACGGCTAGCTCGATATTGGGCCCAGAGGGTCACACACACATGATAGGCGTTACGATGAATAGAGGTTCAAATATGAGATATCTGCCGGAGCCACTATTTTATTGGATATCCAATAAGCCCCTGAATTATTGAATCCTATAGATGAGATCAAATAAGAGAGATTATTGGATAGAGATCCACTAATCTAAAAGGCTTGGGTAGTTGGATTGAGATCCAATACCCATAGGGCTGGATCCACTAGGGTTAAGTTGATATGGGACAGCTATAAATAGGAGGAAACAAATGATTCATAGGCTAGAGCCTCTTTGGGTTGCCATCTCCTATTCTCCTTTCCCTTTCTCCTCCTCAGATAACAGGCCTAAAGATTTGAGGAGCATCGTTGGAGCCCTACTATGTGGATCACTACTAGAGAGAATGGCATTTGACTTCCTTTATCCTCTCCTACAGATCTATAGGGATTTAGGGATATACGATCTCCCTAGGTTACACAATATTTAATGTATACAGTTTTAAGTTTTATTGATTTTGCACAAGAATCTTCGTACGACAATGAACACATCTTTGGAAAATTTTGAGATTTTATTTTTTGTTCTTTCGTTGCGCATGTGATATTGCCCCCCAGATTTCCCCACAATGGTCTAAGAGGACAGGCTGCCTTGCCCGTGGGATGTCCCATTGTGACCCCTCCAATGTTTAAGTTAGAGGGATGAGGGAGGAGAGAGTTAATAGTATTCATAAAAGTGTAGTGTTCACCCGCTTGCCCCTGTTTAGCCTAGGCTTAGTTTTTATACCTGGGCATATGACAGCAAGGACAAGGATTGGTGAGGGTGCCCCCACCCTGATTGTTAGGGGACAATAATGGAGGTGGCTTACTGACATGTTATCTTGAGGTCGACATTAACATTAGGTGATCGGGATGATATTTACTATCTAGCCTTTTAGTCGCTTTGAGTTAGATAAGGAGTGATCCCTCCTTTAGTCGTCTGAAAGGGAGGTGTCGGGGAGGCAAACCATGCCATCGATTACTAATGCAGGGGCGTGCCCCTTTCTTCAACTGTGGTGTCAGCCAGGAGTGAGTCTTGCGGGCTTTCTTTGGGAAGTTGAGACAGATAGGGATCACGGGTTGATCCCCTGTCAACAGTTGCAAAGAGTTGATGGGGGCTCCCATACTTTTACTTAGGTGGCCTCCTCAGTTCGGATGGTGGGATGAGTTAGTGGTGCTAGTACTTTCTCTCAAACTTAGTATGCTTATATAATCAATTCAAGTGTATATCACTAGTATCCTCCATATGCTATGGAATTTGAAACTATAAATTTAAATCTTGATAAAATACTAGTATCAATAATCTATTGGTTTGATATGATCATATATTGAGCAGTTCATAGACATGTACCACCTAGTATCATCCAAAAGGATCATATATAAATAATACAGACCAATATTATACCATGTTTGGAACCATGTATTTAGGTAGACATAAGGTCCTACAAAATAATATATGTAAAGATAGGGACTCATATAAAATAATCAAACAAACAATGCTTTAGCTCAAAATTCGTGTCCAGAACTTACCTATCATATTTGGCTCTTTCAGAAAATCTAACTTGTGAACCCACTAGTGTATACTAGAAAGACCAACCTATACAAGATAGTAGAATGAACTAGCGAAAAAAACTAATTAATCCACTAGTGTATACTAGAAAGACCAACTTATGTAAGATAGTGGAATGAACTAGAGAAAAAACTAATTGGTTCTGAAATCTAAATAAGGCATTTTCACTAGGTGCTCAAACCAAGTAAATCATCTCCAAGGTGTGTAATACCCTACCTTCATAAAAAAAAAAAAAAAAGTCTATCATAGTACTCAACTTAAAGAATTTTCTCCCGAATGGTTTGGAATTTAGGATCACTTGGCTTCCCATAAAGCTGGATGATAGCATTTCTTTTATAACCTTCCATAAACAAATTAAAACAAAGAAGATATATAACAAACAGACCATAAAACCATGAAAAAATAGATTAAAATTTAAAATAATTTATTTCCCATAATAAGATGTCAAAACCAACCATTAAATAGATATGGCAAACATATTAGTTTTGCACCATCAAATTCATTTCTAAGTTTACACAAATATATGCATAAATTTTTCTCCAAGTCATTAAGCACACCTGAAATTTAAAAAAAATTAAATAGCCTAATGGTTTAAAAAAATTTTATCTAACAAATTTCTAACACAAGAAATGTAAATTATATAATTAATTGTTCAACATTATATCTTTGAATATGTGATAACAATAATGCTCTTAAGTAGTTACACTACAATATATATTTAGAAACAAACATCAGGAAATATGTAAAGAAATATATGCAAGTACTTGTCTGTGACATTCCCATCTGCTCCAGGTTCCTTCAAACACTTTCAAATATCAAAGTAATATCTTCAGCAGGAGAATAAAGATATACACTTGCCAGAATATGGAATGAAAGTCTTGTTAAATAACACAATTCCATTGAATTGGTAACTTTGCCCATTTCTCAAAGGATGATATAAGTGGCTACAAGGAAGGATTGTAGTTGAGCTCTTTCTATATACAGGACAAAGGCTAGTAACAACACCAATGCATATGTTTACTATAGCATTGAAGGGTCAGATGATGCTACTACCATCATTCTATCCCATGTCTTTGTAACTAAAATGGAAGCTACTGATTTAGGAAGAGCCCTTACTGACCAAGAGCAAACCAAATTTTGTTTAACCATGTCAGATAGTTCATTCACACCATTGAAGTCAATAATTCTTCCAAGATGATGCAATGCAATAGATGACTATTCTGGTTCTGAATGACCAACATTATGTAGAATAAGCCCACCAATAAAGCCTCATTTCATTATTAGTTTACCGTTAAGTTTATCAATGCTCATTTCACATAATGATGATAACCATTTATCAGTCTACAAATACTATGAAATTTTTGATGCATTACAATAGAAGATCAAGATTATAAAACATAGAGAAGAAACCGTAGGAGAGAGTAATGTTCTCAGGCAACTTAAATAGAAAATCAAGCATAGCAGATGCTACTTGCCAACAAAGAGATATTAAGATATGAGCTATCTCGGGCATTTTATTATCCAATGCTTGCATGTGCTCAACAGTAATCGATTCAAGCACGCAAAAAATAATAGCCTTGGCATTTCTAGCGACATGACATCCCAAAGGAATAGTATTTTTGTAACATGAAGATGATTCCTTATTGTTTCTAGATAATGACCACCAACAAAGGTCCGCAAACTGCATGGAAGAGAGTTTAGTTGCATACCAATAGCTTCCAAAATTATTTCTCCAAACTCACCAAACTGTTTTCTTATGTTTGGGAATAACATATGCATGTGAGGAAAATGTACTTGAAATGATAGTTTAACATCTGACTGATCAGAAGACTCAAATTCTGTGGGAGTGTGTTTTGGTACCTGATGGATATGAATATGCAGATTAAAAATTCTATTACTAAATTATCGGTAAGTGCTAACTCATCCTCAAAAACTGAAAAAACGATGAAATTTGTGAAAGACCAGAGGCAATAAACAAGTGTTCCTTCAAGTATTGCTTTGTATTTCAAGATACTGACATCCATCCTAAAAGTCTAGAAAATGAACATGTGCAACTTGAAAATCTAGATATTTTCTGCATCCATGATAAATGTGGAACTAAAGTTCTGTAGATGAAACCAGCACTTTTGATACCAATGGGATATGTCCGTTCATCATTTCCAGATTAATCCTTCAAGAAGTGCCCAGCACCTTGGCAGCCCATGTAACTTTACCATTTCAAGTTGTATGTTGCCTGCTTTCAGTTGGGTGTACAAAATTGTAAGTTGTCCACTAAGATTTGCAGCTGACTGCAGTATAATGTCATTAACATTCTCTACAGAACAGGATAACTCAGTTGCAGAATGCAGTAGAAAGAGGGGAGACTCTGTAGGAGGATTACAAAGTGGCAAAGCAATGGTTGATTCTGCCTAATCAAAGTTGCCACATCAGATTCAATGTCGACTTGTGATATTTCTAAAGCCTACTGATTATCTTCAAAATAATATGTACAAGGTTTCCAAAGAGCCAAAATTCTCTCAGATTCGAGGTCCAGTTTAGCGGAAGCAGAATTTGTAGAACAGTTATATCTCTTTTACTTTCAAGATAAGCTATTGTCTCCAGATTGACATTACATCTCTTAAGGTCTTCATAAAACACCACTAATCCATTTTTATTCATGAATTTGGATCCAATGATTTTCATCTGATTCATAAGCTCTGAATTGCATCCATATGAAATCGATTATAAAGAATGAGTTGGCATAACATTCTGCAGCCAAGAGTATGGATTCTATTGCAGCTTCATGGCTTTCTGGGGTTGTCATGCTGGGAACACAAATCAGCTGCCAAATGTTCAAATTGGGAAGCCCTATATACCGAATCTTGATAGTTTACAAGTTGTAGATAATCTGCTTGTGAATACAAGTAATCAGCAAAGAAACCAATATTCTGAAAGTTGTTATTTGAAATCTTATTCACCTCTGAAACACCACAACTGAAATTCAATCTGATCCAGTCCCCAGTAAAATAATTTGAAACACTTGTCAGAACAATTTTTGACAGATCTCTAGGAGCAAACTACAGATTAGCATCTTGGAGTACATCTTTTCTTGTGGCAGCTTTAGATGCATCAATCTTTCTCTTTGCTTCATCCGGATTACTGGATGTGCTAGAAGCCCCATGAGAACATATCACAAAGTTAGAAGAAACAGCTAAAGACTCTTGATCAGCCACCTTAGGAAATGAACATTTGCAAAGGTCAATATCTGAAGGAAATGGCATATGTGGCCCCAAAACAAAAAGGAGTACACTGCAATATAGAAAGACAATGAAGACAGTATATTGTCAGCTAAAAACCAAGTAATGTAACAACCAACAAGGTGCATTTGATAAGATTCATTTTGTTGCAGGGAAAAAAAAATAATAATAATTTCTTCTTTTTTGACTCTCACATCTTTTTAAACTGTAGTCTTCACCGATCACTTCATTCTCTCTCTTTGCATCTCCAAAAATAAGCATTATAAAGTATAAACTATAAAGATGTTAAAATTTTTTTAATTTCTCTATGATATTAGCATATGCTGTTACAATAGACCTTGGTGCAATAGATTCACGTCTCCATTCACATTCCACAAAAGGAAGAATGGCAGGCCTTCGTAATGCAGTACATATAACATTGAATGCAATACAACAGTTCTTCTATTTCTCCAAGTGTATATCATTAGCATCTTCAGAAGTTGTATTCTTTGTTCCAGTAATCACAGGATCACGGAAGGGTTCTAGCATCTCTAAAAGAAATAGAAGCCTATGTTTAAATTCCTACAAGGATGGTAAAAGCATCATCTATCTGATTGGAAAGAGTAAGCAAAATTATGCTTGATACTTTAATAGAAGGTCAAACCTTATATTTTGACAGTACATCATCCATATGCTCAGACAAGGCCAGCAAGATATATTTCAAAGCAAGGATTGAAACATCGTACCGTACCGACATTTCGAGGTTGGCTTGATATGGTACGATACGCCTAATTTAGGTGTAATGGAGTTTAAGATAATACAAATATGAGAAAAAAAGAGTTTGAGATAGTTTAAAAGAGTATGAGAATGAAATGAAGTGAAATAGGGGAGAAGAATGGTTTAAAAACATGAGAAGGGTTTGAGATAGTTTAAGCGTTCCTCCTGGTAATGGGTGGTCCGCATACCGGTAACCTATTGGACCGGTACGTACCGCCTGTACCGGGTGGTACCATTCAAAATTGTATACCTTGCTTCAAAGCAGCATAAGCACGACTAGTAGATTCTGGAAACACCCGGTAGGGGCATTATGAACAGAGTCAACCAAACATGAAGCATGAAAATAAGTGCATAATCTATCATATGAAATTTTTTCCTTTTCTTGAATTTTTATTCAGGAGGAAGTGGATAGAATTTGGATAATAACGGGGGCATTGTGATGAAATTCACAGTTTCTTGAGCACACAGATGAAAGATGGATGTCACATACAGGGTTCATGAACTAAAAAGTACTAAATGACAGTAACTAGAACTAAAGGACTTGCATTCACAGGATTAGAAGTGTATATTTTAAGTGTATATTGGTATCTTAGAAACATGTAAAAAATAATCTGTTACCCATTAAGAAATATATAGCTTTCCAAGCCACAACAGTAGTTATATTGGTCCATAAAAGTCCCATAAGAGTTGAGCACAACACTCCAAAGAACTCTGTACAAGGCTACGTCATAGTTGTATCATCAGAACACTGAAACAGTAGGTTCTTTATTGGCTCTCTAGAAAAAAAGGAAAACTCCAATCCAACAGACAAAAGTTTCAGTTTCACAATAACTGCTATGATGATCAGGATCAAATTCAAGAGATCAGGGTTTTATTCAAGTGTACAAATGACTGATATTGTTGGAATCTTCATAATAAGGTAATAGATGGATCACAAAATAACATCTATGATAGGTCATAGAAAGTATTTTTTTAGTTCATCAGGATGGACATGTCAGTACAATACATGCCGATCAGCACGGTTTAAACATATGGCTGGAACAAGCCTTGTGCTTGATTGTGTGTTCAGGGACATCCTTGGTATAAAACAAAACTCCATGCTAGTATTATACTAGCATAACATAGTTCGACAATCATCAACCACTGCCATCTGAACAATCATCAAATGGTGAAACTAATTGTCATCTGAACAATCATCATCAAATATTATACCACAGCAGAACAAATTGCCTCTGAACTTCATAGTCTTTGTTATGCTAGGACTATGATGTTCAAATCAAATAACATTTTTCTCAAAATGAGGAGATTATTTCAAGAGAAAATTAGTGATTGATAATTTGACCATCCACAATAAATCACAATGTATTGACCACAAAAAAGGTCAGATCTGCACCAAGAAATGACCAAGTACTCATCAAACATAAATAGTTTTAATTGCTTATGTTAGATAATTCACCAAACATTGTTTATATATTTTCATGATGAATAGGTTAATTATGATGAATCATGATTTATATACATCTACCTATTCTAACATTAAATAAATACCAAATTTTGTCACATTAAATAGTGAACATTATACATTGATACATATCCATATCCATCATATCAATATCTTACACTTGTATCCATGACTTCATAACCAACCAACCAACCAAACGAGCATTCATTATAATAAAGAATTAAGCCTTCATAACAGTAATAAAAACAAGAAGAATGATGAAATTACTTGAATAACACCAAGAGGTCCTCCAGAAGTTCAATTGCAAGATCAACATGAAAAAGGGTCAATGCAGTTACAAAAATACAAGTTGTTGACTTAATATGTAGACTTATTATGGAAAAAGATGAAACCTTTGCAGTAATTGTATATATCCATGGTGATAATGGTCCAAAGCATAAATCAATCAATACACATGCTGCTTTTGCCTGAAGATTGAAAAATAAATGCTTACTTAGAAAGCCAAAAAGTAAGTTGTCTATTCATAATTAAACTTGGTATGAAACCAACAAACACGAGATGATAAGAATGAAGACAGATAGCCCGCACAAGCATTAAGAAGATGACGATGACATTATTATTATCTGCAACAACAAATTAATATGAATTGTTGAGACTTTTGATAAGAATACAAATGCATGTAACGTATATCACCCAGATGCATCACTGCTGAACCTGAGAGAGAGCATGCTGGACAAAAGGATGTTTCCACAAAGAAAAACTATCATCAACTTGATTTAGGAGGCTAATTGGAGGAAGACGTGCCATCAAATGAAAGGAAATCAGAATCCATCCAAATTAATTAATATATAAACTAGTAAAAGGTGTTAAAAGTTTTAACTTAAAACAGAGACCTTTCACCTGGAAGCAGTGCTTGTATAAGTGGTAATAGGGACCAAAATTTTAAATTACTGTTAGCCAATTTGCAGAACAGGAGAGGCTATCTATTCATTATAAAAGAATGTAAACACTCGACAAATTAGTTACAGAAGCAGACTCCTGGTGGCTAAAAGTTATTCCAATAGGAAAAAAACAGGATACTTAGTTTAAAAAACATTATAGGGTAGGTGATCATTTAGAACATACTTGTGAAGCACATCCAAATAAGACATGAGGACTGCCTTCTTCCGCTGCAGATATATCCAAGACATTCAAATAAGAAGCATCCCAATAATCTTCAGTTCATTTGAATTCTTCCCCAAACAAGCTCAAGTAATCAGTAGGTTGCATGTGCCTGGTTACTTCAGTTTTAACAATTTCATCAAATATTGAAGACAGACCCAACTATTCAAGTACAAAATTGCCAAATCAGGTTGTAAATTGATTTGATAAGAAACCATATCCATTCACATAATATGCATGAAAAAATAATTTAATTAACATTAGTTTCTTCATAAACTTATTGTGGAATCCTCTAAACTAAGAAAGAACACTTTTAAACACGTGGAAAGCCAAAAAGCAAAAGAATTTCTATTAAGTAATATGGAACACATCATCTATAATTATTTCAATGTTTGACACAAAATATTATAGAACAAAATGCAAAGAAGAAACAGAAGAACATCTGTAACTAACAATGTGGAGACTTGTTCATTTAAATGGCAGTCCAAATCCTTTGAGAAGATGGACCTGCATAGCCATCGTGTCTCTCACAATTCAATTGGAGATTCATATATGTCATTACAGCTGCCAATAAAAAGTTAAAAAAAAAATTAACCATCAAGTTTTAGTTCACAAAGTCAAATAGAGTGGAGTAGTTTACCTCATCATGTTCTAAGGATTGTCAATCTTAATCCAACCAATTTAGAATGATACCAACCGGTACGGGCGATACGTACCGGTCCGACGACATACCGGTTTGCGGACCACCCGCTACCGGACAGAACATGCTAGAGTGCTACAATGCTACAGTAAGAGGAAGAAATATTTAAAACTGCTCGGTAACAGTGATACAGTGCTCCAATGGTCAAATTGACCATTGGAACCCTTTCTTATGATATTTAAAAACCCTTCTTCTCCTTTATTTCACTCCATTACATTCTCATACTCTCTTAAACTATCTCAAACTCTTTTTTTCTCACATTTGTTCTCTCCTAAACTCTACAAAACAACGATTTGTAAATTGAATCGAGGCTAATTTAGGAAGATTAAGAGGAAGAACTTTCTAATCAAGAGTTATGTTTACATAAGGATAATCTGTACTAAACTGAAATATGAACCTTGCATAAGATATTCTTCAAAGCCTGAAAAAGATATATGATACTATTCTTACCTAATTTACATTGATTTTATTAAACTTATGCTATTACTATATTTATTTCTAACATAAAAATCCTATCCTAACTTTTATTTTATTTTTAGGTATTTTCGGAGGGTCTTACACCTAAATTAGGTGTACCGCTCGGTACACCCTGACGTACCGCTCGGTATACGGTACTATACCATACCGAGCCAACCTCGAAATACTAATACGGTACGGTATTGCATACCTTGATCCAACCTATAAAATTTCACCATTAAGAGCCTTATCCACATGTTGTGGTTTCCCGTCCTAACAATTATCATCCATAGAAAGCATACTTGTTGGTTTCTTATATGAGTAACTTACATTATGGACAATGCTAGTTCATGATATATAAGTTACACAGTCCCGATATTTGCATGTTAGTCAATAAAAGAAGTCACTTAAATCAAGGATTGAAATTTTGTACTATACCAAAATTTCAAGACTTATTTGATACGGTATGATACTATATACCGAGTGGTATATTTTGGTATACCGCTGTGTGTGTGTGTATATGTATGTATATATATATATGTATATATATATATATATATATATATATATATATATATATATAGGTAAGCTGCACAGTTTACCTCTATGCGGGGTGACGTGCAGATAAAAAAAAAATTACGACATCTAAAAAACAAAAATATTGCGATGATGCCCGAGGCAACATTGCCCAATAAGAGAAGAAAAAAAAAAATCTTCAATTCTCTCCGCCCCACAAGCCGATGCCTCTTCTCCCGTGCACAGATGAGAAGTCGTCGACAGACGAGGAGGAGAGAGGTGACATCCAGGTTTTACCTTTTTTTCCTATTTCTTTCTTCGTCTTCTCCCTCTTCTTTCTTCTCCCTCGATCACCGTCGATAATAACACCTCAATCGATAACGATAATGCCTTAATTGATGGTACCGCTCGGTAGCGGGCTGTCCGTGTACTGGTCTATTGACGGACCGGTATGTACCGCCCGGTACGAGCAATATCATTCGGTATTGTAGACCTTGATTTAAAGAACTAATGGGCACTTTAAATGTTAGAACTAGGAACAGAAAACTCTATTTCTCATAATAACCGGAGAGGTCAATATATGTTGCATCAATTTATTGTGACGGACTAGTCTTACCATGAAACAGTTAGGATCATGCTTATGAGTACTAACATGTTTTCAACACTGGCTTTTTATGGCCTTAAGCAACCCTCCACCTTTTTCATTCGGGCTTGGGACCGACATTGGCGGTGTTAGAAACATTGGTACTCATAACAAGAAATCAAGTAAAGAAACTAATTTTCTTTGAGAAAGATCAAAATTGAAACACCTAGCAGGAATTTAAAAGTGACAATTGTAGATCCAAAAAATAAGTATACTTCGGTCTAATTAGACAACAAAGAGGCCTTTGAATCATGGCACTACTCGCTTTTTTAAACCTAACAATGAGAAACATTTTTTGCCAACATATAAAAACATAAGAAAGTTTGTTTTCTCTATGGCTGTGATTTTGGTGAAGGGGGAAATTAAGCATAGCCATCTCTGAACATATCACTAACCTATGATACAATGACTTCCAATGCAGAAAATCCTGGAGAAAATGAAGTTCTCGATTGAGGCATTCACATCAACATAATAACTCTACTAGATTGAACATGTTTCATCTTGTTAACAACTAAGCAAAAATTTATTTACGCCTAACACATACTTATATAAGATAAATTTGTCCATTTAAATTTGTTCCTCCTAACCTTGCCTCCTGCCTAACGTTCAAGGTGAGAACATTTTTAATTAACCTAGTCTATTGGTACTCCATTTGTGCTAAGGAAACCCAACTATATAAATATTTATCCTATTCGTTTCATGAAAGATGCAATCTTTACGTAACTTTTATTCAATTTTCAGATCCATATATCAACTGGGTAGCTTGTCCTAATATCTTAATGAGGGAATGCCTTGGAAGATGAAGAGATAGCTCCATTAACAAGTGTACTAAAATAAAAAAAATCAGAAATTAAGAAAATATGGGAAGACTCTTTCAGATAATAATTTATATAAAAGAACACAATTAAATTGATTACACTATCATGGACTTGAGTTAAAGAGACATTGTAATACAAAAAAAATGTTCAAATTTTGTCACACCATCGAGGAATTAAGTTATATCATTTTTCTTGTTGTGATCAATTGCAACTTTTATTTCGGCATATCCTAAGAGTTTTGCAAGAATATATAGAATTTTTGAAACTTGAATCATATAATGTAAACTATCCGTCCAACCCATTATTTGCTTACTTTTGTCTAGATTAGATGACATAAACTAATTAGACATCTTGTTTCTGTAGGATTTCATTCCAATACATACATTTTTAGTTTAGCAACTTAAGATCCAATATACAAAAACCAAAAACTTATAATGAATAACAAATATATATTCAGGATAAGGATTATAATGAATAATAAATGTATGTTCAGGACAAGGATTGAAATTTCATACAATATCGGAGTTTTGAGATTCGCTCGGTATGATATGGTACTTACTGTATACCGAGAGGTACATTCGATATATATATATATATAACATAAAAAGGGGCGATTGCCTCGTCACCCTTTTTGGTACGTGGGGAGGGTTTTTTCTCCCACACGAGCAAAAAAACAAGCGACGTCACTTTGTTTTACTTATAAATTAACATATGACTTCTAAATTTTTTGCAAAATCAGTTAACTTAGTATACCAATAAAATGCATTGAAGTAATTCTTGAAATAATTGAACTCTTCAAAACGATTTGCAATATTTCATTAACAAATTCAGAAGGCTTAACAGAGAGAGAGAGATGGGGGACCAATTCACTAATTCAAATGAAGGTAAAGTGTGTGTTTAAGCTAAGCTTCTAGTTCGAATGATACATTGCCCCAAGATATAAACGTTCAGAATCTTACGAGTTCTTCCTGCATTCTTTCATTTTGTTAGTTCATTTTTAACAAACAATATCTAGCATATCAGCTTGGATATATAAATTTGTCCACTTTTGGGAAAAAAAAAGTACACTTGTTGTTCATTCATATACAAATTCTCTCAAATTTTTATCCAAAGTGGGAGGCTTCAAGTCAAACACTAACAAGCACCTAGTAGATGGATCTTTTCTGGATGGCTCCACGTCAAGCACGAAATATTCAAACCATTTGAAACACGAGGGTAACAAAAAAAATCTGACCAGTATGAATAACTATTATTCTGGATAACAAGAGTGAGCTAAGCATATGTGCATTAATAAAAAAAATACTAGATGATCTCATTGGTAATTGATAAGACATTCATTCTCTTGTTCTTCGATGCGTAATTTCACAACATAAAATAGATTTCTAGTTTTACAATTCAAACACCAACAACCACTAATCAAGAGAAAAAGAAGGTTGTATATGCACCATCCCCTTCTTGCAAAGGGTACACGCACCGTTGGCCACGAGCTTCTTGTTTGTCTTGATCAGGCTATGGAGTTTCCTGAGGATCATCAATGTCCACCGCATTAGCCTTGTCCATAAGGCCAATGATAGTTTACAAGATGTACATGACGATGGCAAGAGGCACAGAGGTAGAGGTGTTGGAAGGGATGGTAACTTTGGTGATGGAGACTTCAAATGCTTACCCAATATTCATTTTGTTTCTCCATTACATCCAACAAGATCATCAATATATTATTAAAAAAATGATGACTTAAATAATTCAATCAGAATTATTATGTCAAATTCAAACTTGGTACCACATGTGATATTACTGGAATCGCAATAAATAATCACAACCGCTCCTGCTACCTTAATCTCAGTAAACAAATAGGGAAGTTGGAAACATGAAATACCAACTCAAAGGTCGGTGTTATACTTACAAAAGAAAAATTTCAGATATAGTGCTTGGATTCTGAAACTTGTGGTAAATGACCACAACAGTAGAATTGAAAAAATACTGAAATAGTAGCCATGTCATTAATTGGTGAACATTTATATGAAACATAACAAGCTTGTCTATCAAGCTCATGAACATTGCTACTACTCTTCTACAGCTACAACTGATTCAGCAAGATAAATCCCAAAGACTGAAACAATCACAAATCAGAACCTTCAGATTCAATGAAGATCCTGTTAATCGGAAGGACCCGAACTACTCCACTATCACCATAATGAAGCATTTGTGAACTATTGATCTAGTAAGCTAACTTCCAAAATTTAGAACCTGCATTATATCCCATTTGGCACCATTTTTCCAGCCCTATCTTAGGATCAGAAGTGTATCTATGTTGCAGAAGACCTAGTCTATTCATGGAAAGACATGTAAATTTGATATTTTTATTCATTTCACAGGGAAAAACATAATAAACAGAATTACAATGCCTCACCTTTATCAAGCTCATAGATTTATTTGTTTGGTATCTCTTTACTATTATGAAATATACTGTGGTTTACAATTCTCTTAGGTTGAAATAACTGCTTTCTACAGAAATTATGACGCATCTTACTAAAATCAGAAATGCATTGAAGTAATTCTTGGAATAATTGAACTCTTCAAACAAGTTTGCAATATTTCATTAAAAATTTCAGAAGGCTTAACAAAAAGAGAGAGGGGGGACCAATTCACTAATTCAAATGAAGGTAAAGTATGTGTTTAAGCTGAGCTTCTGGTTTGAATGATACATTGCCCAAAGATGTAAACATTCAGAGTCTTGCGAGTTCTTCCTGCATTCTTTCATTTTGTTAGTTCATTTTTTACAAACAATGTTTAGCATATCATCTTGCATGTTTAAATTTGTCCACTTTTGGGAAAAAAAAGTACACTGTTTGTTCATTCATGTAACCCAAAATAACTAAAATTGAAAAGCCCTTGCTTTTAACTAAAAGTCTTAGTCACTAAAATTGGTTGCCATGTTGACAAACTACGTAGTTGTCTTGTAGTAAAATTCCACATGTTACCATAAATAAAGTTAATACCCATAAAAATGAATTAGAACTACTCTTGTAAACAAATTGAAATAAACAAAAAACACACCAAAAAATAATATTTTCAATCTCAGTCCGTTATTGGTTTCAATAATATATCAGAGTCGTATGGTACTGGTATATAAGATAGTATACCAACATGTTCCGCCTGGTATACAAACAAGTTGTTAGTCATTTTTTATCATTAACAAATTTGAATGAAAGAGAAAGAGATACTATAATCCAGAGTCCAAACAATAGATTATAGACATCATCAAGGTATTTATTTAGAATGTGATATTTTAGACTAAAAAAAAAACTTGGTAGATCTTTTCAAATTTCAACTATGCTTCTCTTCCGCTAAAATTTGAGCTCTAATACTGCTTTATATTTATAAAATGACCTTTTCAAGTATGCATCTCCCTTCCTCTAAAATGTAATTTCTAACAATGCCTTATATTTATTAAATGATAACTGTATTTTTTATAATTAATTCTTAATGAAGACATACAAAATGGCAACAATTAACATATTTTAGCCAATTAACAAGTATTCCTAATCACCATATTCTACCTTTTGTAAACTTTATTTCAATTACATCTATTTTTTAAAAAATCAAAATGTTCATTCCTTAAAAGCTAAGTAATGCATTACATCAAAACTAAGGAGGCATGTTAAGAGTATTTTTTCTTTGTTGACTGTATCTTTTAAATTATAAAATATGTTATCATTGATGCAATAGGTGTTTGAGGGCAAGGAAATTAGCAGAGATCCTTGATCGAGTGAACTATGTTTGTTTGAGTTAATGAAGTTCAGGTAGAGGCCCAATAGGCACTCGTCATGTCCCTTATTAGATAACTATGTTTTGGATCGAATAGGGGTAGTCTATAGGAATGCCCTTGAAGATTTTGATTCTGTGATAAACTATTATGGATTTTTAAGATTTGAGAAAAATATATTCTTAGACTAAGACAACTTTTGTGAAATTTTTAATTTTCATAAATTTGTAAACATTTCTCTAACATCTTTATCAACATAAGTAGATTTTTAATTTTCCATGTTTTTATTGTGTTAAAT
>NW_027021257.1:15000-44182 GCF_036884655.1 Musa acuminata AAA Group | reverse complement strand
CACCATAATCTGTATCCTTTCACCCTAGAAGCATACCCAAGGAAAATGCATTTTTAGCTTAAGGCTCTAATTTTCCTTCATTTACATGCATGTATGTTGGACACCCAAAAATTTTTAAATCAAAGTAATCAGCAGGAGTACCTGACCAAACTTCCTCCGGAGTTTTAAAGTCAAGTGCTGCAGAAGGAGCGCGGTTAACAACGTAACAGGCCATATTAATTGCCTCTACCCAAAAGTCCTTTGTCAACCCTGCATTTGAGATCATACACCTTGCTCTCTCCGAGAGTGTTCTGTTCATACATTTGACCACACCATTTTGCTGAGGCGTCATCCTAACAGTGCGATGCCGAACAATTCCTTCATTTTTGCAGAATTCATCAAAGTCACCTTCACAAAATTCCATGTCATTATCTGTTCGAAGTCGCTTAATCTGTTTACCTGTTTGCTTCTCAATTAAAGCCTTCCATTGTTTAAATGTTAAAAAAACATCATTTTTATGCTTCAGAAAATAAACTCAAACTTTTCTGGAATAATCATCAATGAAATTCAACATATACCTGGCACCACCCTTAGACTGAACACGAGCTGGACCCCAAAGGTCTGAATGAATATAGTCAAGAGTACCTTTCATTTTGTGAACTGCCGGATAATTGAAGCTGACTCTTTTCTGCTTTCCAAAAATACAGTGTTTACAGAAATCCAGTGCCCTAGTACTTTGTCCGTAACGTAGACCCCTTTTGCTCAATATGCTCAAACATTTTTCGCTCATATGACCCAAACACATATGCCATAATTTGGTGATGTCAGAATCAGAGAATGATGATGACGAGACTACAACCGAGCCTGTGACAGTAGTTCCCTGCAAAATATATAAGCTACCAGACCTACAAGCTTTCATAACAACAAGGGCACTTCTAAAAACTTTCATAACTCCATCTTCAGCTGTGTATTTACACACAAGAGCCTCTAGGGTGCCTAAAGAGATGAGATTCTTTTTTAAATCAGAAACATGTCTAACATTAGTGAGCATCCACACAATACCATCATGCATTTTAATTCGGATTGTGCCTCTACCAACAACATCACACGTGACATCATTGCCCATCAAAACAATTCCACCATTACAAGATTCATATGTGGAAAACAAATCTCTATTGGGACACATATGATAAGAACAATCCGAATCTAAAATCCATTCATTTTTAGACTTTGTCCTGTCATCAGTAGCAAAGAAAATATTTCCAAAATTCTCATCAGCTGCTACACTAGCTTCAACGGACTCAGTAGTTTTCTCAACAAGTTTTCCCTTTTCCTTTAATTTATTTTTCAATTTAAAGCAATCAACCTTAATGTGCCCCATTTTATGACAATATTTGCACTCCAAATTTCTATGTCTGGATTTAGATCTAGATTTAGATCTACTACTGTCAAAAATTTTTTTATCTATTCTACCCCTGACAACCAGACCCTCAGCCTAATTCCCTCTACTTTCCCTAGTGATATCCCTGTCTATCTGCTCCTTAGATTTTAGTGCAGATTTAATTTCCTGATACGAAATTGTTTCTTTTCCATAAATCATAGTATCACGGAAATGATTAAATGATTGGGGAAGAGAACACAAAAGTAATAGGGCCTTATCCTTATCATCAATTTTTACATCTATATTCTCCAAATCCATAACCAAGGGATCAAATTTATCAAGATGTGAGAGTATAGATGTACCTTCAGTCATCCGAAGTATATACAAACTTTGCTTCAAGTAGAGACGATTCTCCAATGTCCTCTTCATATACAAGGCTTTAAACTTGTCCTACATGCTCTTAGCCGTAGTCTCCGTAGCTACCTCCTGTAAAACCTCGTCAGAGAGAATTAGAATAATGCTTGATCGGGCCTTCTTATCTATACCCATAAGATCTTCCTTTGTCGTACCATTTGGAATATTCTCAGCTCCCTGTAGTGCTAAATCAACTCCGTCTTGAACCAGAATGGCCTCTATCTTGAGCTGCCACATGCCGAAGTTGACATTTCTATCGAATTTCTCGACAATGATCTTTGTTATTGTCATCGTTGCCAAAAGATCCCGAAACCAAGATTTGATACCAGTTTGTTAGAGCTGGCCCCAAGAATTTATCACAGGGTAATTTGGCAACCCAATAAAGACAATAAAGCAAAAATATAAAAAGAGACAAGAACACCAAATTTACGTGGTTTGGTCAATTGACCTACATCCACGGACGAAGGAGGAGCAAATTACTACTATAAAAGAGGGACAATTACAAATGCCTTAGGAAGATGTTCCTAGGCCATAAAACACCCGAAAATACTAAACAAGAAAAACCCAAACTATAAGCCCAAACTATTTAACTGAGTGTGGACTTAAACCCAAAGCAAACACTTAGGTTTTTCTTGTGATGCCTCTGACTTCAAAGCCCAGGCCCTTATTTATAGTTTAAACAAGAGATACTAAACTTGATTTTCCTAATATGGGACTATGTGGGACTTGCCAAACTAACAGAGATTTTTTTCCACATATGAATCTTGTAATGGTGGAATTGTTTTAATGGGCAATAATGTCGCGTATGATGTTGTTTGTAGAGGCACAATCCGAATTAAAATGCATGATGGTATTGTGAGGATGCTCACTAATGTTAGACATATTCCTAATTTAAAAAAGAATCTCAACTATTTAGGTACCCTAGAGGCTCTTGGGTGTAAATACGCAACTGAAGGTGGAGTTATGAAAGTTTCTAGAAGTGCCCTTGTTGTTATGAAAGCTTGTAGGTCTAGTAGCTTGTATATTTTTTAGGGAACTACTATCACAGGCTCGGTTGCAGTCTCATCATCATCATTGTCTAATTCTGACATCACCAAATTATGGCATATACGTTTGGGTCATATGAGCGAAAAAGGTTTGAGCATATTGAGCAAAAGGGGTCTTCTTTGCGGACAGAGTACTGGACCACTGGATTTCTATGAACACTGCATTTTTGGAAAGCAGAAAAGAGTCAGCTTCAATTTTTCGACAGTTCACAAAATGAAAGGTACTCTTGACTATATTCATTCAGACCTTTGGGGTCTAACTCGTGTTCAGTCTAAGGGTGGTGCCAAGTATATGTTAACTTTCATTGACGATTCTTCCAAGAAAATTTGGGTTTATTTTCTGAAACATAAAAATGATGTTTTTCTAACTTTAAACAATGAAAGGCTTTGATTGAGAAGCAAACAAGTAAATAGATTAAGCGGCTTCGAACAGATAATGACATGAAATTTTGTGAAGGTGACTTTGATGAATTATGTAAAAATGAAGGAATTGTTCGGCATCGCACTGTTAGGATGACGCCTCAGCAAAATGGTGTGGCCGAATGTATGAACAGAACACTCTCGGAGAGAGCAAGGTGTATGATCTCAAATGCAGGGTTGACAAAGGACTTTTGGGCAAAGGCGATTAATATGGCCTGTTACGTTGTTAACCGCGCTCCTTCTGTAGCACTTGACTTTAAAACTCCGGAGGAAGTTTGGTCATGTACTCCTACTAATTACTCTGATTTAAAGTTTTTTGGGTGTCCAGCATATATGCATGTAAATGAAAGAAAATTAGAGCCTCGAGCTAAAAGTGCATTTTCCTTGGGTATGCTTCTAGGGTGAAAGGATACAGATTATGGTGTTCTGATCCCAAATCCCTAAAATTTATAATCAGTAGAGATGTTACTTTTAATGAATTATCTATGTTATCTTCCAAAGAGGAATCTACTAGTTGTACAAATGATAGTGCGCAGAAGCAGGTGGAGCTTGAGATTGGTAGTTCTGATTCTTTTCAATCGAACGCTTCTACTCAAAGAATGCCATTAGATGATCCCAAGTCTACTAACGAAGATGATCTAGAGGAAGAGCAATATTCCATAGCCAAGAATAGACCATGGAGAGATATTTGACCACCACAAAGATATGCAAATTTAATTGCATATGCTTTGTTTGTTGTAGAAGAAACAAGTGAAGTTGGCGAACCTACTACCTACTCAGATGCAGTTTCTTATGATAATTCCGCTAAGTGGTTGATTGCGATGAATGAAGAAATTGAATCTCTCCATCAGAATAGAACTTGGGATCTTATGAAGCTGCATTCAGGTAAGAAAATTATTGGATGCAAATGAGTCTTCAAAAGGAAGGAAGGTATTCCAGGGGTTGAAGATGCAAGGTACAAAGCACGTTTGGTTACAAATGGCTATAGTCAGGTACATGGTGTTGATTTTCATGACGTATTTTCGCCTGTTGTTAAACATAGCTCTATTCGTGTTTTGCTTGCTTTAGTTGCCATGTATGATTTGGAATTGGAGTAACTTGATGTCAAGATAGCTTTCTTATATTGTGAACTTGAAGAACAAATTTACATGGAACAACCTCATGGATTTAAAGTTGATGGTAAGGATGACCATGTTTGCTTGTTAAAGAAATTCTTGTACGGATTGAAGTAGTCTCTAAGACAGTGGTATAAGAGGTTTGATTCTTTTATGTTGAGTCATGGTTACTGATAGAACCCTTGTATATTCTAAACTTGGGGCTGATCTCTTTAGGGGATCGGCCTCCTTGGAACTCTATAGGGGTTCCTCCCTCCAAGTTGCTGCTCAAAGGCTGCAGAAAAGATTCATCTATTGCCTATCAAAAGAGAAGGAATACATGGCTATTTATAGGGCTTCTAAACCCTAACTCCTAATATGACTCCTAATTAAAACTCTTACTTATAACCAACTCCTAATAGGACTCCTACTCAAGACCCCTATTCCCTTACAACTCCTAATTCTTCTCTAAGAAAAAACCTCCTACATGAATGTCCCTCTCAATTAGGACTCTCCTAGCTAGAGTCCTAACAGAATGTCCCTCTCAATTAGGACTCTCCTAGCTAGAGTCCTAATAGAATGTTTCTCTCAATTAGGACTCTCCTAGCTAGAGTCCTAACAGACCCGCCCTCTTCAAATCAGCCTTGTCCTCAAGGTTGAGATTCCACGAACTCAGGGAATCGGGTTTTCAGCTCATCATATGGTTCCCATGTGGCATCTTCAAGTGGTAGATTATTCCAATGCACTAGTACTTCAGTAGAGGGATGTCGGCGACGCATCACGATCCTGCGATCGAGGATGGCTTGTGGTTGGGCTTTAATAACTCCATCCTCAGTTGTGTTGGGCAGTTGGATCTGGGGTGACTCGTGTTCTCCCAACTTGGGCTTTAGGCATGATACGTGGAAGACAGGGTGAATTTTGGCATCCTTAGGTAATTTAAGTCTGTACGCCACGGCTCCAATACGCTCTATGATCTGATAGGGCCCATAAAAATGTGGGGATAGCTTCATGGAGGCTCGAGTGTTGATAGAGAGTTGCTTGTATGGTTGTAGGCGAAGATAGACCCAATCTCCCACTGAAAATTCTCTTTCACTTCGTCGTGTGTTGGCTTGCTGCTTCATTCTGGCTTGAGCGGTAGAGAGATTATCTTTTAACAGTTGTAAAAGTTTGTCCCTATCAATCAATTCTTGGTCAACCTGATCTACCTTGGCCGAGCCAATTACATACTTTCGAATCACAGTGGCTGGTCAACCATACAATGCTTCATAAGGGGCACATTTTGTAGATGAATGATATGTAGTATTATACCACCATTCGGCCCAGGGAAGCCATTTCGCCCACTCTTTTGGTCGGTCGCTAGCGAAACACCAGAGATACATCTATAAGCACCTATTCACTACCTCTGTTTGACCGTCAGTTTGTGGATGATACGCTGTGCTCATCTTGAGTTTGGTGCCTTGTAACTGAAATAACTCGGTCCAAAATTTACTAGTGAAGATCCTATCACGATCACTTACGATGGACCTTGGCATCCCATGCAGTTTAACAATATTTTCTATGAAAATCTGGGCAATACTAGCAGCAGTGTAGGGATTTCTCACAGCACAAAAATGAGCATATTTCGTAAGTCGATTAACCACCACGAGAATCGTTCTTTTACCTTTGGAAGATGGCAGCCCTTCAATGAAGTCCATGGAAATGTCAGTCCACACTGAGTCTGGTATGGGTAGTGGTTGTAGCTTCCCTGGATTTGCCACAGTTTCACCCTTGTGCTGTTGACATACATCACATTGTGCCACATATTCAGTAATAATTTTTTTTATCCCTCTCCAATAAAAATTTTGCTTCACTCTTTTGTAGGTTCTTAGGAATCTAGAGTGCCCTATTGAAGGTATGGAGTGTCTTTCACGCAAGATGATTACGATGCAAGGGGAGTCAGGTATAAGCACAATGTGACCTTTGTAGCATAGATCCCTCGAATCCCAAGTGTAGTGGGCTATTACACTTGGATCCTCCTCCAATTTTTTTATGATGTTGCTAATCTCTGGATCCTTCTTCCATTCTTCCCTAATGTCCTCGAGGAGACCGGTGGTAGGAAGGGAGATGGTTGAAACCTTAGCTTGTTCAGGTAGCCGTGAGAGTGCATCTGCAACAACGTTTTCTTTCCCCTTTTTGTAAATAATTTCATAATCAAATCCAAGAAGTTTGATTACCCATTTTTGCTGCTCAGGGGATGTTATCTTTTGCTCCAAAAAGTACTTGAGGCTTTTATGGTCAGTTTTAATTTGAAATCGCCGGCCGATCAAGTAGGGTCTCCACCTCGTTACTGCGTGTACAATTGCAAGCATCTCCTTATCATATACTGACATGTTTTGATGGGAGGGAGATAATGCCTTGCTAGTGTATGCGAGTGGTTGACCATTTTGCATGAGAACGGCTCCAATTCTGACTCCAGATGCGTCGGCCTCAATGATGAAGGGTCTATTGAAATCTGGTAGCGCAAGCACCGGCGTCGTTGTCATGGCCGCTTTAAGTTTGTCGAAGGCAGTAGAGGCTTTGTCCGACCATTGAAAAGCATCTTTTTTCAGTAAAGAAGTGAGTGGTGCACTGATCTTCCCATAGTCCTTAACAAATTTTCGGTAGTAGCCCGTTAGTCCAAGGAACCCCCGTAGTAATTTCACGTTTGTAGGTTTCGGCCAGCCTTGCATTGCCTCAATTTTTGTTGGGTCTACCGCCACTCCTTCTTCTGATATTATATGCTCAAGGTACTCTACTTTTTGCTAGAGAAAGCTGCACTTTGGTTGCTTAACAAAAAGAGTATTCTCCCGAAGGATTGTCAAAACAATCCGTAAATGCTGAAAGTGAGTCTCAAGAGAAGGGTTGTAAACGAGAATATCATCGAAAAATACCAGCACAAATTTACGAAGAAAGCTCCGAAATATATCATTCATGAGACTTTGAAAGGTTGAAGGAGTATTAGTGAGTCCAAAAGGCATTACCAAGAATTCATAATGGCCATCATGTGTGCGAAATGCAGTTTTTGGAATGTCATCGTCACATACCCGAATTTGGTGGTAACCGGATCGGAGGTCCAACTTCGTGAAGACTCGAGCTCCTTTTAATTCATCAAGAAGTTCATCCACCACTAGTTTTGGGTATTTATCTTTGACGATGATGCCATTTAAAGCTCGGTAGTCGATGCACATCCGCCAAGTTTCGTCCTTCTTGTGTACAAGTAGCACCGGTGAGGAATAGGGGCTGCAACTTGGCCGAATCACCCTTGTTTCAAGCATCTCCTTTACGATCTTTTCAATTTCATATTTTTGGAGGTGAGGATATCGGTATGGTCGAGTGTTCGCTGGTAGCTTGCCCGGAAGGATTAGAATTCGATGGTCATGTTGCCGAGAAGGAGGAAGACCGCGCGGTTCAGCAAATATGTCAGCAAATTCAGTAAGTAATTGGGCAAGATTTTGATCTTCAATTTCTATTTTCTTCTCTTCTGGTTGTGGCTGGAGATGCATCAAAAAGCCACCATTTACCTTGTGCAAAACTTTCTCCATTCGTTGGGTCGAAATAGTGGTAACGTTGCTTCCGCGCTTCCCACGTAGGATGATCTGTTTGCCCTTACAGTAGAATTTCATAATTAATTTAGAAAAGTTCCAAGAGACATCACCTAGTGTAGTCAGCCATTCTATACCAAGCTGTTGGGTTATCATAGGGGGGCGACATCATATGCGCAGCGGAAGAACAAGAAAACAAAAATCCCCGATTCCCAAAAAGATGTTCATCGTCGTGCGAAGATTGGTGCGCAAAATCCGCAAAAAACACAAAACTGCGTATAGAGATTGTGTTACCTAGGGAGATCGTATATCCCTGTTTCCTTGCAGATCCTTAGGAGAGGGTGAAGGAGGTCAAGCGTCCTCCTCTCTAGCGGTGATCCACACAGCAGGGTTGCGACGACGCTCCTCAAAACTCCAGGCCTACTCTGAGGGGAGAGGGAGAGGAGAATAGGAAGGGCAAGCAAAGACTCTAGCCTATGAGGCTGTGAATCCCTCCTATTTATAGAGATCCCGTGTCAAAACCCTAATGGGTCCTTTCCCTAGTGGGTATTGGATCTGCATCCAATAAGACAAGGGCTCCGTCGGATATCTCATATCCGAACCTCTACTCATCGCAATGCCTACCATATGTGTGTGACCCTCTAGGCCCAATATCGAGCTGGCCGTGAGTCATACCTGTCAGAACTCCTTCTAACTCAGTGAATTATTATCTCTGTAATAATTCACTCGACTCATCGACTACGGAAGTACTAGGCCACTACGCCGTAGTCCCCAGACGATACAGGGGAATCCAATCCATTGGACCTGTCTGTCCTCAGTTACCATGTACCTATAGTCCCTCATCCATCTAATATCCCAGAGACCGTATATCGAGCATGGTGCTGTCAGACCCATACGGTTTCTACTCGAGTCTCGCTCTAATCGGATTCTCCCGGAGAACTCTTTCTCTCTCAACCCGAATGACCCTGGCCAGGGATTTGTCTGAGCAAGAACACATGGGATATTCCTCTCATGATACCGAGAGTGGATGATCCTCTATCGACACTCAATAGCCCTCGTAAGGTCGACTACCACTCCCAATGACCAGCTGTACTAGATCTGGGAACAGCCAAACCTATAAGTCTGGTATCAAAGAGTGGAGCACTCATACAGGACATCCTTGGTGTCTCAAGTCTAAGAACCAGATACACCACTAGGACTACGGAATCGTTGTCTGACAATAAGGCATCATCAACCATCCAGCATTCCGTAAGCGGATCAATCAGTGAACTCATTCTCCAATGAGCACCTGTACTGTATCCCTAGTGTCCCTACACGAGCAGCTATGAGACCAGCTGCATCCATCATATGGACGGGTATACAGCACACCAGTCTATCCGGTTATCATGATGTCCCTCTCGAGTAACCTATGACCGGGATTATTTAGGATATGTGTTTAAAGGTGAATCGGTCTCATTATCGTGATCTCATCACGATCCGATTCCCATTGCACAAATCCAAGGACATCACAATATATATGCATTTATGCAATAGTTATAAAGTGATATACGCCAAAATATAATAAGCAAAAAGATTCTGTATCAAGTCACACGTGCCATCACTCACGTGATTGGCTTGCTGGGCACTTATGACTAGCAATCTCCCACTTGACCTAAAGCCAATCACCTATGTGTCTGATCCCCATCAGACCCCTGTGATGCTCAAAGACAAAATGAGACAACGGCTTTGTCAGTGGATCTGCAATGTTATCTTCGGATGGAACTCTTTCCACTGCTACATCTCCTCGGGTTACGATCTCTCTTATAAGCTGGAACCTCCTCAGAACACTTCTGATAAGACCCGGGTTCCCTTATTTGAGTAATCACCCCATAGTTGTCGCAATATAAGGAAGTCGACTTGTCGCTATCTGTATCGACTCCCAAATCTGTGATGAACTTCTTCACCCAGACTCCCTCCTTTGCTGCATCTAATGCAGCAATGTACTCCGCCTCTATGGTTGAGTCAGCAGTAGTATCTTGCTTGGAACTCTTCCAGCACACTGCTCCTCCATTCAAGGTGTACACATACCCTGAATTCGACTTGCTATCATCGACATCAGACTGAAAACTTGAGTCAGTGTAGCCTTCAACCTTAAGGCTATTACCTCCATATACTAGTAAAAGATCCTTAGTCCTTCTCAAGTACTTAAGGATACACTTTACTGCTTTCCAGTGCTCCAAGCCTGGATCCGCCTGATACCTGCTCGTGACACTCAGAGCATGCGCTATATCAGGCCTAGTACATAGCATGGCATACATGATAGACCCTATTGCTGAGGCATAAGGTATCATATCCATGTTCGCCCTTTCTTCTGGAGTCTTTGGGGACATACTCGTAGAAAGCGATATCCCATGTCTCATCGGTATGAGACCTCTCTTGGAATTTTCCATGCCAAACCTTTTGACAATGGTTTCTATGTACCTGGACTGGGACAAGCCAAGCATCCTCTTGGATCTATCTCTATAGATTCTAATCCCCAAGATATAAGATGCTTCTCCTAAGTCCTTCATGGAGAAGTGTCTAGATAACCAAGCCTTTATTGTGGATAGCATTCCTATGTCATTCCCAATGATGAGGATGTCATCCACATATAACACCAAAAAGCTAATAGCGCTCCCACTTACCTTTCTGTATACACAAGGCTCATCTTCGTTCTTAACGAAGTCATAAGATCTGATTGCCTCATCAAATCTTATGTTCCAACTTCGGGAAGCTTGCTTTAGTCCATAAATGGATCTAAGCAACCTACACACCTTATCTGGGCAGTTCTTGGACACGAATCTCTTAGGTTGCATCATATACACCTCCTCCTCGAGGTTCCCGTTGAGGAATGCGGTTTTCACATCCATCTGCCAGATCTCATAATCATAGTATGCTGCAATAGCCAAAAGAATTCTGATGGATTTTAGCATTGCTACGGGTGAGAAAGTTTCGTCGTAGTCAACACCTTGCCTTTGACGATACCCCTTAGCCACTAGCCTTGCTTTATAGGTCTCTACCTTTCCATCTACTCCGATCTTTTTCTTAAAGATCCACTTGCAACCGATGGGTACAATACCTTCGGGTGCATCAACTAGGTTCCAAACCTTATTGGAGTACATAGAATCCATCTCAGAATTCATGGCTTCTTTCCACTTCCCGGAGTCTATACTCATAATAGCCTCCTCGTAGGTCTGAGGATCAATATCCTCTACATCCTCTGCTCTAATATGTCCCACATATCTCTCAGGAGGATGGGATACTCTATCAGACCTGCGTAAAGTTGAAACTTGTGTATTAGATACCTGAACAGACTCGGGCTGTAGAGTGGTGCTTGAGCTTGGTTCTCCAACCTCGCTCAATTCTATCATTCTCCCACTGTCTCCGTCAAGAATGTGTTCCTTCTCAAGGAACACTGCTCTCTTAGCTACAAAGACCTTTTGGTCCTCGAGATGATAGAAGTAATACCCACAAGTTTCCTTGGGGTATCCCACAAATTTACATCGCCCTGTCCTTGATTCTAACTTATCGGGGTTGTGTCTTTTAACATGGGCAGAGCAGCCCCAAATCTTAACTACTTTAAGATCAGGCTTCTTCCCTTTCCATATCTCATATGGTGTAGACACCACCGACTTAGTTGGAACTCTGTTCAGAAGGTAAGCTGCGGTTTCTAGGGCATATCCCCAGAATGAGATGGGTAGGTCAGCGAAACTCATCATGGACCGTACCATATCTAATAAAGTACGATTTCTCCTTTCAGAGACACCATTGAGCTGAGGTGTATAAGGAGGTGTCCATTGGGATAATATCCCATGGTCCTTGAGGAAGTGAGTAAACTCTGTACTTAAGTACTCACCTCCTCGATCTGATCGAAGAGTTTTGATACTCTTTCCAGTCTGGTTCTCCACCTCATTCTTATACTCTCTGAATTTCTCAAAAGGCCTCGGTCTTGTACTTCATTAAGTACACATATCCATACCTTGAGAAATCATCAGTAAATGTAATGAAGTAGGAGTAACCTCCAATGGCATGAGTTGACATGGGTCCACATACATCACTATGTATGAGTTCCAACAACTCAGTGGCTCTCTCTCCAATTCCACTAAATGGAGAGTTGATCAGTTTTCCACGAATACAAGGCTCACAAGTTACATATGACACATAGTCGAATGGATCTAGATATCCATTATTTAGTAACTTTTGAATCATTCTTTCATGGATGTGACCTAGCCTACAATGCCATAGGTATGCATTGTTCACCTCATCTCGTTTCCTCTTAGACACTTATATTCATGATATGTGGAGTAGTGTCTTGCATAAACAAACCTTTATGCAATATTCCTCTCGTCAATCTCCCCTCGGCTTTGCTAGAATTTATAATAAATTGTAGATGTAATAAGCAATACTGGTATCCAATACCAATGCACTATCACAAAAATCTGCCAATTGGAGATTGATCATGAATGTACCTGAAGCTTCACCAAGCTTCTGTTTCGCCCTTTCTGCAAGGTACTCTTTGCAGTTTCTCTTCCAATGCCCATCTTTACCACAGTGGAAGCACTGGCCTTTGTCCTTTGCTGAGTCTTTCTTAGCAACCTTTGCTTTACCTTGTTTGCCCTTGCCCTTTCCCTTCTTAAGGGACCTTTCTGCTTTCCTTTTCTTTCTGGTCTCACCAGTGTAGAGAACTGGCTTCTCTTTCTTAATAGTACTCTCTGCCTCCCTCAACATATTGAGGAGCTCTGGGAGAGTCACCTCAAGCTTGTTCATATTAAAATTCATTATGAACTGTGAAAAGGAATCTGGTAGGGACTGAAGCACAATGTCCACACACAAGTTATCCTCTAGGACCATTCCTAGACCTGTGAGTTTCTCTATCCACTCAATCATCTTTAGGACATGGTTCTGAACCGGTGTCCCCTCAGTCATCCTAGCGCGGAAAAGGCTCTTGGATATCTCATATCGTTGAGTCCTTCCCTGTTCCTCAAACAATTTACGGACATGTAGGAGAATGGATCTAGCATCCATCTTTTCATGTTGTCTCTGTAACTCTGGAGTCATAGAGCCCAACATATAGCACTGAGCAAGAGTGGAGTCATCAATGTACTTCACGTAGCGAGCGATCTCATCCTCGCTTGCCCCTTCTTCGGGCGTAGGCATCACTGTATCAAGGACGTACACGATTTTCTCCGCTGTGAGAACAATTCTCAAGTTACGGAGCCAATCCGTATAATTTGGACCAGTGAGGCGGTTGACATCAAGTATGCCACGTAAGGGATTTGAAAGCGACATTTTCTGAAAATAAAGATGTAGCAAAAATGAATAACATGCAGATTTTGCAAGAAATAAACTATCAAGATATGAACTTCTATCTTAATATGCTCCCACTATTTTACTAACGAGTCACGCGACACCCTCAGCACGTGAAACGGAAGTCTCCGGCAGACTTCTAGTGGGGATCAGGATCCAATCAGCGTCTTAGTGTAACCTCGAGGGACTCGACCAATCACACTAAGCCTAAAAGGTAGACAACTCTTGCCGATCACAACTCCTTGTGATTCCCGTCCTGTTCGGCCTCCGAATCACCATGGCCTCGAGGGACTCGACCAACCATGATGCTCGGTTAAGTCAACACCTTCGTTACAAGATGAGTCTGATTTGATGATATACCCTCGAGGGACTCGACCAAGCATATCATGCCCTCAGGTCACCGGTGACATCTCTATGTCGTAAGCAAGATAGCGAATCGCGATATAGGTGAGTCTCGAGGGACTCGACCAACTCAACCTACACCGGGATTCGGTTCCTACTCATAACGATGGAAGGCCACGTGGGTCAATCTAATTGCCTCACGTTTACCGACTTAATTTTATCGAGAGATGTTTCTATGATTTGGTCTCCTAATATGACATGTCACACATATACATATTTAATATATATCTACATCGCATGCAAATATATATACATATCTAGTATGTGTATAAGCAATCACACCAGATGATCATGGACCATAACCTAATATGATTAGGCCCGAGCCAGTAGGCCTAATCACTCACATCAAGATCTATGTGTGCAACGGTGCATCTCCATGCCCTGTGATCGTCCATCTCGTCCTCGTCGGTTTCGTCGACATCTTGATGCATCTCCATGCAACACGATCGTCCGTCTCGTGGGTCCCGCTGTCGCATCCACGCTCCCGCTGCGCCTCCTCATGTGATTACAACTTAATCATAGGCACGCAGGCCCGACAATAAACGAGAAATATAATGGAGGTTCGCAGACCTCAATAATAATAATCACAAGTACACACATCACACGGTCCATGATCATCCGTCCACACATCATACATCACATGTATAAATAATCATCATCATGTAGGACTACTAGATAATAATAAAAATAATAATCAACTAAACCTTTTAATTAATTAATATTTTCTGAAATCAGGGATATATAGGGAATTTCTCAATTCCTAAGGGTATTTTCGTAATTTGGACAAAAGACAGAAACTGGAATTTCTCAAATTCCGAGGGGTAAAACTGTCTTTTGCCCAGAAAACCCTAATACCCTTTGCCCTTTTTGCTGCTGCCGCCGCCGCCACCCTACCGGCGGCGGCCTGTGCGGCGGGGCGAGGGCACTGCCCTCGCCTGCAGGCGGCACGCCCGCTGGCGGCGATGCCGCTGCGGGTGGGCGCCCCCTTCGGGCGCCACTGCCTCCGCAGACGGTGCTGTACCGCCGGGCGGCCGCCCCTGTGGGGGGGTTTCGCCCGCGGGAGCAGCGGCGGCAGGCGCCGCTTCCTTTCGGCGGCAGGCGCCGCTTCCTATCGGCGGCAGGCGCCGCTTCCCTGCGGCGCCTCTGCCCGTGGGTTGCCAACCCCGCCAGCAGCAAGCCTGCTGCAAGCAGACCGCCGGCCGGCTGCTGCAGGCACAGCGCTTGCGCATGCGCCGGCGCTGTGCTGCCTGGCTGCGGCTGCAGCTGCGGCTGCCGCTGCAGGTGGCTGCAGGTATGCAGATCGAGGGCAGCAACTGTTGCTGCCCTTTATCGCTTTTGCGTCAACGATTTTGACGTCAATATTCTTCCTAAACACAACACACGCAGTTCAAAACCAATCATTCGCACGAACAACCTGGCTCTGATACCACTGTTGGGTTATCATAGGGGGGCGACATCATATGCGCAGCGGAAGAACAAGAAAACAAAAATCCCCGATTCCCAAAAAGATGTTCATCGTCGTGCGAAGATTGGTGCGCAAAATCCGCAAAAAACACAAAACTGCGTATAGAGATTGTGTTACCTAGGGAGATCGTATATCCCTGTTTCCTTGCAGATCCTTAGGAGAGGGTGAAGGAGGTCAAGCGTCCTCCTCTCTAGCGGTGATCCACACAGCAGGGTTGCGACGACGCTCCTCAAAACTCCAGGCCTACTCTGAGGGGAGAGGGAGAGGAGAATAGGAAGGGCAAGCAAAGACTCTAGCCTATGAGGCTGTGAATCCCTCCTATTTATAGAGATCCCGTGTCAAAACCCTAATGGGTCCTTTCCCTAGTGGGTATTGGATCTGCATCCAATAAGACAAGGGCTCCGTCGGATATCTCATATCCGAACCTCTACTCATCGCAATGCCTACCATATGTGTGTGACCCTCTAGGCCCAATATCGAGCTGGCCGTGAGTCATACCTGTCAGAACTCCTTCTAACTCAGTGAATTATTATCTCTGTAATAATTCACTCGACTCATCGACTACGGAAGTACTAGGCCACTACGCCGTAGTCCCCAGACGATACAGGGGAATCCAATCCATTGGACCTGTCTGTCCTCAGTTACCATGTACCTATAGTCCCTCATCCATCTAATATCCCAGAGACCGTATATCGAGCATGGTGCTGTCAGACCCATACGGTTTCTACTCGAGTCTCGCTCTAATCGGATTCTCCCGGAGAACTCTTTCTCTCTCAACCCGAATGACCCTGGCCAGGGATTTGTCTGAGCAAGAACACATGGGATATTCCTCTCATGATATCGAGAGTGGATGATCCTCTATCGACACTCAATAGCCCTCGTAAGGTCGACTACCACTCCCAATGACCAGCTGTACTAGATCTGGGAACAGCCAAACCTATAAGTTTGGTATCAAAGAGTGGAGCACTCATACAGGACATCCTTGGTGTCTCAAGTCTAAGAACCAGATACACCACTAGGACTACGGAATCGTTGTCTGACAATAAGGCATCATCAACCATCCAGCATTCCGTAAGCGGATCAATCAGTGAACTCATTCTCCAATGAGCACCTGTACTGTATCCCTAGTGTCCCTACACGAGCAGCTATGAGACCAGCTGCATCCATCATATGGACGGGTATACAGCACACCAGTCTATCCGGTTATCACGATGTCCCTCTCGAGTAACCTATGACCGGGATTATTTAGGATATGTGTTTAAAGGTGAATCGGTCTCATTATCGTGATCTCATCACGATCCGATTCCCATTGCACAAATCCAAGGACATCACAATATATATGCATTTATGCAATAGTTATAAAGTGATATACGCCAAAATATAATAAGCAAAAAGATTCTGTATCAAGTCACACGTGCCATCACTCACGTGATTGGCTTGCTGGGCACTTATTTCGTTGGGTCGAAATAGTGGTAACGTTGCTTCCGCGCTTCCCACGTAGGATGATCTGTTTGCCCTTACAGTAGAATTTCATAATTAATTTAGAAAAGTTCCAAGAGACATCACCTAGTGTAGTCAGCCATTCTATACCAAGCACTACCTCATAGTCATCGATTGGTAGGAGGAAGAAATCTGTGATAATTTCTTGGTCTTGCAGTAATAGTTTCACCTGCGAGCATCTTTGGTCGCACTTTAGGATTCTACCGTCGGCAACCTTTACGTCGAACTTGCTGCAACCTTCAATATGCAGTGCCATCCGAGCAGCAACCTCACTATTCAGGAAGTTATTAGTGCTACCCGTGTCGATGAGAACAGTGATTGGCTGTTGTTTGAGAAGGCCTCCAACTTTCATCGTTTGCGGATTTGAGCAGCCGGCTAGTGCGTGTACCATAATGTCGGTCGGCTGTGGCTCTTCTTCCATATCTTCTTCTTCATGTTCAAGGCTCACTTCTAGATGTTCAATGACCACTTCTTCTACTGGTTCAATCATAAGAAGTCTACCTTTTTTACAATGATGCTCGCGGCTCCACGGCTCATCACAATGCCAACATAACCCCTTCGCAGATCGCTCCCGAAGTTCTTCTCTTGTCAACCTTTTTGGTGCAGGGACTCGGTTGATAATAGGGGGGGTGAGGGCTTTAATATTATAGGTCGAGGAGTGATCCTAGTCCTCCAGGCTTCATGGTTCAATCGGTCATCTTGAAGTCGTGCGAAAGAGATGGCTGCCATAAGCGTGTATGGTTGTCGTGCTTTAACTTCTCCTTGGATCTCCGGCTTCAAGCCCTCAATGAAGGTCCCCAATAGCTTTTTTTTAGACCAATCATGAGTTTGATTAGATAACCTTTCAAACCTGGTTTGGTACTCCTGAATGGTGGAGGTTTGTCGGATCTTTGCTAGTTGTCCGTCAATGTTCTCGTAATCGGTTGGTCCGAAGCGGATCAGCAGTCCTTCTTTGAATTGTCGCCATGAAAGGACTCCATAAGTGTGTTCAAACCAGTCAAACCACTGTATAGCATCCCCTTCAAGATGTATAGCTGTAATTTTCACCATGGATGCGTCCGCAGTTTTATGGTACCGAAAATACCGCTCCGCGCGCGAGATCCAACCAATTGGGTCTCCTTCTTCCCATCTAGGGAAGTCCACTCTCATGCGTGAATAGTTAGGGTCCGTTGAATCTCGTATTTTGATGATGAAACCAATTGATAATTATATTTATATTTAACTGCATTTTGAGTGATGCAGGTCTACTCGATCAGGATTAGACAATTAAGGCAGGAGGAATTGATGTTGCGCCGGAGGAGATCACGTTAGGATATTGGATGGCAGAAGGCTTCGGACGTCGGGCATCGGGCCAAGAATGGAATTGCGCCAAGGATATCGGCGTTGCGGAGGTCAATCGCCGATTGGGCAACAAGCCGCAAGAGAGGACGATGCGCCGAAGAATCGAACGAAGTGCCAACCAATGACGTGCCGGGAAATAGAATGTCAATTCGCTTTATAATAATTGTCTAGATCGGAGTAAAGTTTTTGCTTGTGTGTGCAGGATTAACTATGATAACGACGAAGACATAAAGCAAAACAAAGTGTTGGAGTCAAGCACGAAGGATTCATTGCGAGTTCGAGATTCGACGGAAGTCCGAAGGTTCGTCGGGAATGCTGCTGGAACTAGCCAAGAATGAGTAGGGAGCTTGCCGAAGGGTTTTTCGGAAGCTCGCCGAGAAAGATCGGAGCTTGTCGAAGAAGCTCATCGGAACTCGCCAAGATCAAATCATGAAGTCTAGGAGCTTGCCGGGAGTCTACAGAATGGTTTCCGAGAGTTTATCGGAAGACCGCCGGAAGCTCGCCGGAAGAAGTCTTGACATACGGACTTTGTAATAGCTTAGAAAATATCTTTAAATTTGTAGTTAGTACATTAATTAGGGTTAGGATTAAGTGTTAATCTTATAACCCAAGTAGGGGCCAATTGGGCCCGAGTTCGGACTGGTTTGGGCCAAATTTGGAGCCTAACTAGTGAGCTGAATTGGCCTAGGCGGTGGCACCGCCTAAGCTGGGCGGTGGCACCGCTCAGCACTCGAGAGCTGGGTGGTGACACCTCCTGGGCTGGGCGGTTGCACCTCCCAGCACCCGAGCGCTGGGCGGTGGCACCGTTAGCATCGGGAACATAAGAGAATTCAAATTTTTGGAGCCCAAATTTGAATCCTCTTGAGGCCTATAAATACCCCTCAAGTCTCAGCTGAGAAAATAACTTTTTGAGCAGCAATTGTTTGAGAGAAAAGTCTTAGAAAAGTCTTTGCTAGTCTTATTTTCAATTTGCTAGTGTTCACCTCCTTCTTTCTTGCTGAAAATCTGTAAGAGAGTGAACCGCTTGTAAAAAGTTGTAAGAGGGGTATTTGTCCTTCCATTTCAAGAGATTTGCTAGTGGAAGGTGGGAGCCTCATCGAAGAGGGGCCTCGCAAGTGGATGTAGGTCATTTGACCGAACCACTGTAAAATCGGCGTGATCTCTAGTTTGCATTTACTTATTGTTATTTACATTACTGCAAACCATTTGCACTTTAATGCTCTACTTCTTTGTCTCCGTCTTACTTATCTCTTCAAGTTAAAACGCAATCGAAACGGTTTCAAACGAAAACGTTACTTTTATCGTACGAAGTTTTCAAAAGTGTTTAAATCGTCAAAAGTTTATCACACTTTACCGCTGCACTAATTCACCCCCCCCCCCCTCTTAGTGCCGCTCTGATCCTAACAATTGGTATCAGAGCCACGGTTTTCCACTTTGGTTTAATACCCAATTAGAAATGGTTTTTTTCGGCTTTCAAGAGGGCTTTTCGGTTGTTCGTCCACCGTTGTTTAACGGATTGGACTACACTTATTGGAAAACTCGAATGAGAGTTTTCTTGATTTCTATGAATTTGAATTTATGGAATATCGTTGAAAACATTTTTTAACTTCCCTCTAAACCGATGAACGAATGGTCGGATTTGGAGAAGAAGTATTTTTCTTTAAACGCAAAGGCTATGAATGCCTTATTTTTTGCTTTGGACAAAACTGAGTTCAATCGGATTTCAACGTGCGAAACAACTTTTGATATTTGGCGAACACTTGAAATCACGCACGAGGGAACTAGTAGAGTCAAAGACTCGAAAGTTAACATTTTATTGCATGATTTTGAGCTTTTTCGAATGCAACCAAGCGAGACTATAGGCGACATGTACACCCGTTTCATGGATGTCGTCAATAATCTAAGTGTTTTGGTAAATCTTTTTCGAATTTTGATCTCGTAAGCAAGATCTTAAGATCCCTTCCAAAAAGGTGGGATCCTAAAATAACTGCAATACAAGAAACAAAAGATTTAAATATTTTTTCACTTGAAGAACTAATTGGTTCATTGATGACATATGAAATGGTTCACAATACACATGATGAACATGATGAACAAAATCACCTTCCAAAGAACAGGAAGGATTTGGAACTCCGGACAAATGAATACCACTTGAACGATGACTCAAGTGATGAGGACAATATTGAACTTGAACTTCGAATACTAAATCTTAATAAGTTTATTAAACAAAATCTAAAATAAACAATGAACTTGAACGGAGGAAGAGGCCAAAGAAGAGGAAGGCAACCAAGAATGAATCAAAAACTTCCAAAGGCGAAACGACGAATTGGGCTTTGACGGGCTTCGACTACAAGGTAAGTAACTCAACTCTCTTGAATTATTTTGAAATTACTTGATGTTTTCCATGATGCATTTTCTCTTTTCTTTTGAATAATTATTTTTCTTGAAAATTGTATGTTTTATGTTAATAGAATAAAATGTTAGATTTAAATAATCATATATATGTGTTTGAGAAGCAAGAATGTGTATTTTGATGATTTCTATATTAACCTTCAATGATGATGCATGGTTTTTATATGGAAGGCTTGATGAATTTTTTTTAAACCTTGTCTTTGGTTTTCAAACATGATGTATGTTTTTGACATAAGAACAAAACTTGAGCATGCTAATATAAAGTCAATCACATAAATTAAAACTAAAGAAGTTTTAGTTATCTATAAGAATCATTCAAAATTATGTTCAATGAAACCATTGCATAATGATGTAATGAAAATATTAAACATTTTGAAACCATGTTTTAGTGTCATGCATAATGATCATGCTTAATAAATTTCGAAATTATGCATATGAATCTGGTGATTTATGGATTATTGAATTTTACCATAATGAAAGTGCCTTATTAATCCTTGTTGTAATAAATCTTACACTTTCGGTTTTAAACATTATACATGTTTTTATTTGGTATAAGTGAAATAAAATCATATGAATTGAAACAACTAAAAAGAGGAAAATATTTTTTTCTTGAAAATTTATTTTTCTCTATCCTATTGATCTTAATGTTTATTATGATAAATCTATGTATACCATTTTGAATCTCTTGAAAGTAATATTGATATTTTGATGATTTAAATTTGAAATGAGTTTTATCAAAATCATGATATTGATTTCTTGGAATAACATGAGATTACCTTTGATGATCATTTTGATTCATGGAATTTTGGATTCATGACTTGGTCTTACATTTGTTTATGAGATGATTGAAATCTTTGTACGTTTGAATTCTTCCCTTGTCCTTTCAATTTATGCATGTTATATGTTAAAGATTTAAAATCATGTTTTGGTATCATGCATATCTAAGAAATATTGATGTGACAAATTGAATAAGTTGAAAATGAATGATGATTTTTCTCTTGAATATAACTTGTGATATTTTTTATATAAATCATCATTTTGATTTCTCGACATTCGATACATGAGATTTTATTATAAATCAAAATTTCTCATTAATCAATCTTCTACGATTTTACTTGATATTCTCTTGAGAGGAGATTTTCTAAATGAATCATGATTTTTCCTTGTGAGTTCTTGGAGTTATTACTTGATTTTTCTTTTAAAACAAGATCTCTTCTTTGTACTCCTATGCTTTTTCTTGATATTTTATTTAAAGAAGATATTTACTATATGAATCATGTCTTTTGGTATTCAAATGATTTTATCCTTCATGACATGATTTCTTTGTATTTATGGCTTGCATGGCTTGAAATGTTTTGGTATAATGCATGCAATAATGAAATATTCATAAAGTTAAAATGATGTATGCAATACTTATGATAATGATGTACATGATGTATTTATTGCATATGATGTGTATCATGAATGCTTTAAATGATGAATGTTTGGTATCATGATCAACATGTTGATAAATGCTTAAAAAATTTAATGTTTGAGTATCATGTATGATATGCTTATTAATGATGATTGATTTATTTTTCGGTATCGTGCATGAAAAATAAGGTTATTGAAATTGTGTATATTTTAATTTGAATATATAATGATGCACAAATAAGAATGATACTTACCTTTGTCATAATATGAAAATTGATATAAGGGTCTTCCCTTCTTTTTGACAATGACAAAGGGGGAGCAAGAATTTCTAGCGTGGACATCATGAAAAGAGGCAAATTAACTAGCTTGCACAATTCAAGATGAAAGCAAAAATTGCACTTATCAAAAGAGAAGATGAAAATGTAACATTTGCCAAATTGTTTGCTTGCCTCATGTAAAACATTATCTCTTGCTAGTTTGGCATTTTTGCTAGCTTGTATGTTGCAAAACTTGATCACTTTTTCAAACATTTTGCTAGCTTACACTTTGTAAAGAAAGCAAAAATGACACTTCTAGAAGAAAGAGCTTGTTATTTTGAACATCACAAGCTTGCCTATCTTAAGAAATAAAAATTGCAAAAGTGCTATCTTGCCTATCTCAAGAAGCAAAACTTGCAACTTGCACATTGCAATAGGAAGCAAGAATTATGAGCTTACACAAGAAAGCTATCTTGCATTTGCTTTCGAAATTTTTGCTAGCTTGTATATTGTGAAACTTACATATCGTAAAAATTGCTAGCTTGTAGTCTAAAGAGAAGCAAAAAGCTGCTATCTCAAAAGAAGCAAATGTGCTATCTTGCCTATCTTAAGAGGTAAAAATGCTAAATTGCACATCTAGCAAAACTTGACAAATTTACATATTTCAAGAAGCAAGAGTTGCTTTCTTGAACATCTCAATATTGCTAGCTTGCATGATGTAGAACTTGCTATCTTGAACATTACCAAAAGTGCTATCTTGTATGCTGTAAAACTTGCATATCTAAAACTTGATAGCTTGAATGTCCAAAGCATGATGCATTACTTGCTAAATTTTTTAGCTTCAAAACTGCATGATGATAAAACTTAATATTATGTTTTTCATGCAATGAGTTGAACTTATATTACAAACACAAAGAATAGTTGTACTTCTCCTTTTTGTTGATGACAAAGGGGGAGAAGTATGTTGATGACATGATATGCATAAGTCTATGCATGAGTTCATAATGACGTGTTGCAAGTATTAATGATGAATATTGCAATGACTTGAATTCAGTTTGAATTCAAGGTTCTATCAATATGGCATATTGATAGGGGGAGTTTGTTTAAACTCCGGGAGTCAAGTTTAACTCCGTCATCAATTGGTTGTCATCATCAAAAAGGGGGAGATTGTTAAATCTTGTATTTTGATGATGAAATCAATTGATAATTATGTTTATGTTTAACTGCATTTTGAGTGATGCAAGTCTACTCAATCAGGATTAGACAATTAAGGTAGGAGGAATTGATGTTGTGCCGGAGGAGATCACGTTAGGATATTGGATGGCAGAAGGCTTCGGACGTCGGGCATCGGGCCAAGAGTGGAATTGCGCTAAGGATATCGGCGTTGCGGAGGTCAACCGCCGATTGGGCAACAAGCCGCAAGAGAGGACGATGCGCCGAAGAATCGAACGAAGCGCCAACCAATGACGTGCCGGGCAACAGAATGTCAATTCGCTTTATAATAATTGTCTAGATCGGAGTAGAGTTTTTGCTTGTGTGTGCAGGATTAACTACGATAATGACGAAGACATAAAGCAAAACAAAGTGTTGGAGTCAAGCACGAAGGATTCATTGCGAGTTCGAGAGTTCGACGGAAGTCCGAAGGTTCATTGGGAATGCTGCCGGAACTAGCCAAGAATGAGTAGGGAGCTTGTCGAAGGGTTTTTCGGAAGCTCGCCGGAAGGTTCGTTGGAAGTTCGCGGAGCTCGCCGAGAAAGATCGGAGTTTGTCGAAGAAGCTCATCGGAACTCGCCAAGATCAAATCATGAAGTCTAGGAGCTTGCCGGGAGTCTGCAGAATGGTTTCCGAGAGTTTATCGGAAGACCGCCGGAAGTTCACCGGAAGCTCGCCGAAAGAAGTCTTGACTTACGGACTTTGTAATAGCTTAGAAAATGTCTTTAAATTCGTAGTTAGTATATTAATTAGGGTTAGGATTAAGTGTTAATCTTATAACCCAAGTAGGGGCCAATTGGGCCCGAGTTCGGACTGGTTTGGGCCAAATTTAGAGCCCAACCAGTGAGCTGAATTGGCCTAGGCGGTGGCACCGCCTAGGCTGGGCGGTGGCACTGCCCAGCACCCGAGAGCTGGGCGGTGACACCTCCTGGGCTGGGCGGTTGCACCTCCCAGCACCCGAGCGCTGGGCGGTGGCACCGCTTGGCTGGGCGGTGGCACCGTCAGCATCGGGAACATAAGAGAATTCAAATTTTTGGAGCCCAAATTTGAATCCTCTTGAGGCCTATAAATACCCCTCAAGTCTCAACTAAGAAAACAACTTTTTGAGCAGCAATTGTTTGAGAGAAAGGTCTTAGAAAAGTCTTTGCTAGTCTTATTTTCAATTTGCTAGTGTTCACCTCCTTCTTTCTTACTGAAAATCTGTAAGAGAGTGAACCGCTTGTAAAAAGTTGTAAGAGGGGTATTTGCCCTTCCATTTCAAGAGATTTGCTAGTGGAAAGTGGGAGCCTCATCGAAGAGGGGCCTCGCAAGTGGATGTAGGTCATTTGACCGAACCACTGTAAAATCGGCGTGATCTCTGGTTTGCATTTACTTATTGTCATTTACATTACTGCAAACCATTTGCACTTTAATGCTCTACTTCTTTGTCTCCGTCTTACTTATCTCTTCAAGTTAAAACGCAATCGAAACAGTTTCAAACGAAAACGTTACTTTTATCGTACGAAGTTTTCGAAAGTGTTTAAATCGTCAAAAGTTTATCACACTTTACTGCTGCACTAATTCACCCCCCCCTCTTAGTGCCGCTCCGATCCTAACAGGGTCGGTCATAGAGTCTCCCCTCTCTTGTAAGACATCTCTTTGGGCTTGATGTGATTGGTTAGAGCTCTCTCCTTGATGTGATTTCTTCGGGCTTGGTGGTCGGCCCAAACCGAATTTGGTAAAGAGATTCTGAATCTTATCCTCCATTCGTGCCTCAAAGGCTTCGAATTTAGCATTGATTGCCTCCTCAGATGCCATAGTATATGACTCCAAATCTGTGATGTTAAGATCTCTCTTTTGTTGACGGGTTAAAGGCATGTATATAGGTTGAGAGAAGTGATGGTCGAAAGGGTTAGTGGATTGGTAGATGTAGGCTGCAGTTTAGGCTTGTTTTGTGACTATTTTGGGTGCAGTTTGAGGGTATGGTTTAGGCAGTTTTAGGGCTATGGATGAATGTTTTAGATCTATGGTATATGGCAGCAAAGGTTTGATAGAAATTAGTAGAAGTTTGCTGCAGAATTGTGTTATCTTGTAAGAGCAGAATTGTCGTCGAAGAAACAGCGATTTCTCGACGAAATTTCCACCAAAAATTTGAGAGATTTGAGAAGGGAATTGATAGCAATATCTCAGTTTATATGACAGCAAGGATGTCCAATTTAATCATGAAAATTTCGGCAGTAACAGTAAGAAAATTGGTGCAAGTTGCGATAGCAGAATTCTCGTCGAAAAATTTCAACAGTTTACGATGAAAAGATCAGTGGTTTATATTCAGAATTTTTTAACGAAATCAAAGGGAAATCCACTGGTAGGAAGTGTCAAAGCTATCAAAAAAATTTCGTAGAGATTTGGATAGGAAAAATATAGTATCAAGATCAAACCAACAGTGCTATGCGGCTGAAATTCTGCAATGTATCTTTCGTCGTAGAGATGAAAACTTTGTGACGAAAAGTTTATGCAGCAATATAGGAACAATTTTTTTTTTTTTTTTTTGGAATTTCGAAAGGGATAACTAAATTGCAGCAGCAGTAAGGTAGGAAACCAAAACCTGTTGCAATTCATGGGGAGATCAAAGGATGATCTGCAGTGGTAGAGATGACGGCGAAATTTGGCGACAATCTTTTAAGCAATTGTGGGAATTGCTTTGGGTGGCTGTGGAGGGTTGATGGATGGCTGTGGAAGGGCAGCGAAATGCCAAGAATGCTGCTCTGATACCAGGTGATAGAACACTTACAGATTCTAAACTTGGGGTTGATCTCTTTAGGGGATCGGCCTTCTTAGAACTCTGTAGGGGTTCCTCCCTCCAAGTTGCTGCTCAAAGGCTGCAGAAAAGATTCATCTATTGCCTATCAAAAGAGAAGGAATACATGGCTATTTATAGGGCTTCTAAACCCTAACTCCTAATATGACTCCTAATTAAAAATCTTACTTCTAACCAACTCCTAATAGGGCTCCTACTCAAGACCCCTATTCCCTTACAACTCCTAATTCTTCTCTAAGAAAAAACCTCCTACATGAATGTCCCTCTCAATTAGGACTCTCCTAGCTAGAGTCCTAACAGAATGTCGCTCTCAATTAGGACTCTCCTAGCTAGAGTCCTAACAGATTCCTAACAGAATGTCTCTCTCAATTAGGACTCTCCTAGCTAGAGTCCTAACAGTTACACGAGGAGCATGTATGATAGTTGTGTCTACTTCCGAAAGTTAACTGATAGCTCTTTTATGTATTTGTTGCTTTATGTTGATGACATGCTTATTGCAGCTAAGAATTTGTCAGAAATTTACACTTTAAAAATGCAGCTGAGTAGTGAATTTGAAATAAAAGATTTGGGAGCAGCTAAGAAAATTCTTGGCATGGAGATCAAAAGAGAACGAGGAGTTGGAAAATTATTTCTAACTCAGAAAAATTATCTCGAGAAAGTCTTGGAGAGGTTTGGCATGAAAAATGCTAAGCCAGTGAGTACTCCTCTTGCTAGCCATTTTCGGCTATTTGCTGCTCAGTCACTACAGTCAGTTGAAGAGGAAGAATATATGGCGCAAGTTCTATATTCCAATGTCATTAGCAGTATTATGTATGCAATGGTTTGTACTCTTCCAGATATTTCATAAGCAGTTAGTGTGGTTAGCAGATATATATCTCTCCCGGGTAAAACATATTGGCAGGCTGTGAAGTGGATTCTCAGATACTTGCAAGGGACTTCAGATGCTTGTTTGGAGTTTGGGAAAAATCGTGACACTTTGGTTGGTTTCGTCGACTCTAATTATGTTACGGATCTTGATAAATGAAGATCTTTGACTGGGTATGTTTTTTGCGTTGGCGGTTGTGCAGTTAGTTGGAAAGCTTCCTTACAACTTGTCGTAGCTTTATCTACTACAGAGGCAGAATATATGGTAGTGACAGAGGCGATCAAAGAAGTTTTATGGTTAAGAGGTTTGTTCAGCGAATTATGTCTGCATCAAGGTGTTACTACATAATTATTTGAAGGCGAATTATGTCTGCATCAAGGCGAATTTTGAAGTCAGATGCACCACAAGAAGCACCACAAGAAACACATAATTATTTGCTTTGGGTTTTCTTGTTTAGTAGTTTCAGGTGTTTTATAGCCTAGGAACATCTTCCTAAGGCATTTGTAATAGTCCTCTTTTATAGTAGTGATTTGCTTCTCCTTCGTCCGTGGTTGTAGATCAATTGATCGAACCACGTAAATCTGGTGTTCTTGTCTCTTTTATTTTTTTACTTTATTATATTTTTTTGGGTTGCCAAATTACTCTTTGGTAAATTTCCTAGGGCTAGCTCTAATAGTTGGGAGTTCGAGAGTTCGTCGAAAGTCTGGACGTTCGTCGGAAGTTCTGGCGGAACCAGCCGAGAAGTCTCGGAGCTTGCCAAAGAAGCTCATTGGAACTCGCCAAGAAGATCGTTGTGAAGTCCAGGAGCTTGTCGGAGAGTCCGCCAGAACATTACCGAGAGATCGTCGGAAGTTCACCGGAAGATCACTGGAAGCTCGACGAAAGAACCAAGACTTACAGACTTTGTTTAGCTTAGAATATGTCTTAGGAATCATAGTTAGCACGTAATTGGTTTTAGAATTAGGCCAACCCAATTAGGGACTAGCTATGCCCATGTAAGAACTGTGTTGGGCCTAATGAGAGGCCTAAACAGTGCTTTAAGAAGTTTCACCGTCGTGGCACAATCTTCGAGACTGTGTTAGGCGGTGGTACCGCTAGTCTAGGCGGTTGTATCGCCCCTGGTAGGGTGCCAAGCGGTGGTACCGCTAGTCTGGGTGGTGGTACTGCCCAGCACTACCCCCTAGGCGGTGGTACCGCCAGACTTGGGTGGTGGTACTACCCAGGGCAGTGTCAGTGTCAGACTGACACTGGGCAGTGGTATCGCCCGTGCTTGAGGAACCCAGGATGGGAAAGTTTTAGGCTCTAAGTTTGAATCAACTTAAAGCCTATAAATACCTCTCTCATCCCTAGTTAAAGTACACAAGCACAGAAAGTCTAAAAGTAAAGAAACGCTGCTGCAATCTCTTTAGAAAATTCTCTCCTCCAAGTCTAAGTGTTAGAATTCTGTTTAGAGAGGAGAGTGAGTGCTTGTAAGGGTTATCTCCTAAACCTGGTAAAAGGAGAAGAGGAGTATAAAAGGTGATTGGCCTTCGCCTATTGAAGGAAGGCCTCTAGTGGATGCTGGTGACCTCGTCGGAGGAGGAAGCCGAAAGTGGATGTAGGTCACGTTGACCGAACCACTCTAAAATTGTCGTGTTCTCTGGTTTGTATTTTATTCTTTCTATTACCTTACTGCAAACCTCTTTAAGTGCTTACCGCCTTCAATTTATTTACGAATGTGTTTCAAGTTAAGATATTTCCGAGATCGGTTTTCAACGTAAACGGTTTTATCGCAACGAGACTATTGAAGACGTAATTTTTACCGCTGCACTAATTCACCTCCCCTCTTAGTGCCGACTCTTGATCCTAACAACATACATATGGTAGATGACTCGATGAATAGAGGATTAGATATGGGATATCCAATAAGTCTCTTTTACCCTTGTTTTAATGGATCCATTGGGTGAGACCCAATAGAGCATAGAGTTTAAAGGGGTTATTGGATGGGGATTCAATACCCATTAAGCTAGTAGTTATTGGATGAGAATCCAATACCCATTAAGAAAGATCTATTAGGGTTTTCATGAATGAGCTCTCTATAAACAGGAGTGGTGCTCAAAGGATCATAGGCTAGACCCCTAAAGTCGTCGGCCTCCTCGTCTCTTCCTCCCATCTCTCTCATGCTATGAGCCTCCTCCCTAGTGTGAGAGGACAATAAGAGGACTGACCCCTTTCTTGCTTATTGTTGCTGCATGGTGGTGTATTGTCACGAGGAGAGAACCCATAGCGAGGAAGAGGTGCATTGCCATTGTCGTCCACT
>NW_027021257.1:0-10000 GCF_036884655.1 Musa acuminata AAA Group | reverse complement strand
AATAAATGATCAAAATGTTGATTTATTGATGAATGTTTGGTACCAACAATCATGAAGAGATAAATGGTTAAAAATATTGATTTAATGTTTGGTATCATGAATGCTTTATTATCATGCATGGGAGTAATGATGAAGGTTTTGAACACAAATGTTTGTATCATGTTTGATGATTTTACATTTTGAAATTATGCTTGATGAGTTAAAGTGATGTTGGTTTAAATGTATAAATCAACAATCTTTTTGTCAAATGAATCATGATTTTTGTTAATTCATGAATTATAACTTGAGTTTTCTTTTTGAATCAAGATCGTTTCTTATCATGCTTTCTATTTACAAAAAAGAAGAAACATGTCAAAAATGAGATATGATCTTTTGACATTCATTTTTGTTGTTTACCTTTGTCATGATTTGGAAATTGATATAAAAGGAAAAGAATTACAACATTGTATTATTCCCTTCTATTTGACAATGACAAAGGGGGAACAAAACTTGCTAGAAAGCAAAATTGATAAGCTTGCACTTCTCAAAAGAGAAGAATGAATGATGCTATCTTGTGAATTTTGCTAAGTTACACATTGCAAGAAAATGCAAAAATGATGCTATCTTGTGAATTTTGCTAAGTTACACATTGCAAGAAAATGCAAAAATGATGCTATCTTGTGCATTTCAAAAATTTGCTAGAAAAGCAAATATGCCAACTTGCATATCTTTAAATTTTTCTAGCTTGTATGTTGTAAACTTGCTATCTTACTACCTTGCATATCTACAACATGATAGCTTGCATGATGTAGCACTTGTTAAATTTTCTAGCTTACAAATTGCATGATGATAAAACTTGATATTATGTTTTTTATGCAATGATTTGAATTTGTATTTCCAAACACTAGAAAGTTATACTTCTTTTTATTGATGATAAAGGGAAAGAAATATGATCATATTATGCATGATGACGTGTTGCAAATATTCATGATAAAATTTACAATGACTTGAATTCAATGTTCTATCAATATGACATATTGATAGGGCGAGTTTGTTTAAACTCCGGGAGTTAAGGTTAACTTCGTCATCAATTGGTTGTCATCATAAAAAAGGGAGAGATTGTTGAATCTCGTATTTTGATGATGAAACCAATTGATAAGTGTTTATGATTTGATCTGCGTTTTTAGTGATGCAGGATGCTTCGATCAGGATGAGACAATTAAAGTAGGAAGAATCATGTTGTGCCGGAGGAAAACATATCAGAAGATTGGACGTCTAGCCAGAGGATCGGATGATATATCGATAGAATTCTTCGGGCCATGGATTTGGGCATCGGGCCAAGAAGAGCAAAAATTCTGCCAAGTATATCGGAGTTGCGGAGGTCAATTGGCCGATTAGGCAATAGGTCGCAAGAGAGGACGATGCGCCGAAGAATCGGACGAAGCATCGATGGACCAATGACATGCCGGACAACATGATTCATGCTTAGTAATAATTGTCTAGATCGAAGTGTGTTTTACATGTACAGGATTAACTACGATAGCAAGACATAAAGTAAAATGAAGTCTCGGAGTCAAGGACACGATTTTGTTGGGAGTTCGAGAGTTCGTCAGAAGTCTAGACGTTCGTCGGAAATTCTGCAGGAACTAGCCGAGAAGTCTAGGAGCTTGCCGGAAGAAGCTCGTCGGAACTCACTAAGAAGATCGTCGTGAAGTTTAGGAGCTTGCCGGGAGTCCGTTGGAACATTGCTGAGAGATCATCGGAAGTTCACTAGAAGATCGCCGAAAGCTCGTGGAAGAAACTAGACTTACAGACTTGTTTAGCTTAGGAAATGTCTTAGAATTTGTAGTTAGCATGTAATTGGGATTGGATTTGGGCCAACCCAATTAGGGGCTAGTTGGGCCTATGTAAGGACTGTGTTGGGCCCAATAAAAGGCCCAAACAATGACCCAAGAGATGGCACCGTCGTGGCATAGTCTATGAGACTATGTCAGGCGGTGGTACAGCCCAGACACAGCATCCGAGAGGTTGCAGGCAGTGGTACCGCTAGTCTAGGCAGTGGTACCGCCCAGCACATCCTCCTAGGTGGTGGTACTACCAGACTGGGCGATGGTACCGCCCAGTGCAGTGTCAGTGTCAAACTGACACTAGCGGTGGTATCGCTTGGACCCAGGAAACCTGGGATGAGATGTTTTTAAGCTCCAAGTTTGAATCAACTTGAGGCCTATAAATACCCCTCTCATCCCTTGTTAATATACACAAGCACAGAGAATTTAAAAAGGGAAAAATGCTATTATAATCTCTTGTGAGAATCCTCCTCTTCAAAGTTTTAAGTGTTAGAATAGTTTGAGAGAGGAGTGAGTGCTTGTAAGGGTTGTCTCATAAACCCGGTAAAAGGAGAAGAGAGGTGTAAGAAGGAGGTTGATCTTTGCCTATTAAAGGAAGACCGATAGTGGAAGTCGGTAGCCTCGACGGAAGAGGAATCGGTGAAGTGGATGTAGGTCACGACGATAGAACCACTCTAAAATCTGGTTTGCATTTCTTTGAGCAATTTACTTTAACTGTAAACCTCCTTACTTACTCTTTACATCTACTACTCTCTTACGTACGCTTTCAAAGTTATTACCTTTACGAAATGGTTTTTTGTTGGAAACGGATTTTATCGTATGAAAGTTTTTTGAACCGACATAATCTTTCCGCTACACTAATTCACCCCCCCCCCCTCTTAGTGCCGACTCTGTTCCTAACACCTACGATCACCATCGCTCTTGTGGGCAGTTCTGCTCGCAGGCTACCAGTAGCAGTCTGTCGCTCGCCGACTGCTTGCACGCAGATGGCGGCCAATGCTGCCATCTGCAAGGGTCCTCCTCTTTGTGGGAGAGGATGAAGGAGGTCAAGCATCCTCCTCTTTAGCGGTGATCCATATGGTAGGGGCTGCAAAGTCACTCCTAAAATTGCTAGTCAAATCTCCACACCTATTGGCTAAAGAGAAGGGGAGAGGAGAATATAAGGTGATAACCAAGAAATCTAGCCTGTGGCCCTTTAGTTCTCTCTTATTTATAGAGGCTCCTTATCAACTTAACCCTAATGGATCCTACCCTATTGGGTATTGGATCTCCGTCCAACTATCCAAGCCTTTTAGATTAGTGGATCTCTATCTAATAATCTCTCATTGGCTCTTATTGGATCTCATCCATAGGATCCAATAATTCAGGGGCTTATTGGATATCCAATAAGATATGAGCTTTAACGGATATCTCATATCCAAACTTGTACTCGTCAAAATACCTATCATATATGTATGACCCTTAGGCTCAATATCAAGTTGGGCGTGAATCATACATGTTAGAACTTTTTCTAGCTCTGTGAATTATTATCTCCATAATAATTCACTTGTCTCATCGACTATGAACGTACTAGGCTACTATGCCGTAATCCCCAAATGATATAGGGGAATCTAATCCTTTAGACCTATATATCCTTAGTTATCGTATACTTATAGTCCCTCATCCATCTAATTTTCAAGAGACCGTATACTAGGCATGGTGTTGTCAGGCCCATACGGTTTCACCTCGAGTTTCACTCTAATCGGATTCTCTCGGAGAACTATTTCTCTCAATCCGAATGACCTTAGCCAAGGATTTGTTTTAGCAAGAACATATAGGATATTCCTCTCATAATACCGAGAGTGGATGATCCTCTATCGATAGTCAATAGTCCTCGTAAGGTTGGCTGCCACTCCAAATGATCGACTGTATTAGATCTAGAACTTCTATACCTATAAGTTTGATATCAAAGAGTGGAGTACTCATATAGGACATCCTTGGTATCTCAAGTCTAAGGATCGGGTACACCACTAGGATAACGGAATCGTTGTTTGACAATGAGGTATTATCAACCATCTAGCATTCCATGAGCACTATAACCTATATGGATGGGTTGATTCGCTATAACACATCAGCGAATCAATCATGCAAGTGTGGGGACAACGAGGTATCATCAACCATCCAGTATTCCGTGAGTGTTATAACTATAGTACAAGTACTCACTGTAGTCATAGTGTCCCCATACGAGCAGCTATGAGACCAGCCACCTCCATTATATGGAAGGGTATACAACACACCAATTTGTCCAGTTATCTCGATGTTCATCTCAAATAACCTATAACCAGGATTATTTAGGATCTACGTTTAAAGGTAAATCGATCTCATTATCGTGATCTTGTCGTGATCCGATTTCTATTACAAGATCCATGGACATCATAATATATTTATGCATCAAGCAATATAAAGTGAGAAATGTCATAATAACAATAAGCAAAAAGACTACGTGTCATGTCACATGTGATTGGCTTTATGACACGAACGAGAACTTTCGAGTGATTAATTTGCTTTAGTTTTTTTTTTTAGGTGTTTTTAAGTTCATAGCAAGAGTGCATTAATTTTTCATTCTAAGTTATTTTTATTGCAAAATAAGTTTAACTTCTCTGTCTAAAATTTTCAGATGGTATGAATCATCGAACCTAAACTCCATATGAATTAATGAAGATAACTTCAGCTTTTCCCTGTTACTGCTACCTGTTGGTGTTAATTAGGGCTACATAGTCCATCTATGATCGTTAATTATGACAAGATAGTGAGAGGAAACTAAGAAGCTAACATGATTCAGGGCATGTTTCATGTAATATTATAGAAACCATTGTGACCTACTTTTCTAGTCTCTAGGGGTTTCTTATCACCGGTCTTCATCTAACAATATGTTGAACATATTATATTTTAATTTCTTTTTGGCTCGAAAGATTAAGTTTGAGGTGCTACAAAACTACAATCACTAGCTAATTAAGTTCACCAGGATTTCTGCCAGGAACTAGACGATGCTTAGATAAATTTCAAGCTTGAGAAGGCACTACCTTGGAAGCCGATTTGAACTTAAAAAGCTTCTAAGCACTTTTGAGTGAATCAAGCAAAGCAATTTTTACGTGTAAATCGAATATTTATGCCCATAAGTCACAAGCATGCTTTGAAAACTGAATTAAAAGTGCTATAGCTTGACAGTGCCCATGACAATTCTGGTAAGTTTGGTCTATGTCGGTTCAGGTGTCAGGAAACTCAAAAGAAATTAAAATTATTGCAGTAGTCAACAATAGCATTTATCATAAAAAATGATTAACTTCTTGTTTGGTACTAAAAGTTCCCATTAATATATTTTGAAATGTCCATAGTCCATAAACAGTGAGAACACCAAACATATTAAGTGCTCATAAGTACTAAGTTGACTCTGGTGTTACAGAGTAATAAGAAACTCAAATTGTGGCAAATTGACATATCATTGCCTAGACAATGCCTTCTCGACAAATAGATTAGGAATCCATTATGGAACAAACAACTCATAACATAATTGCTTTGATAAAAAAACCAAGGCAATAAGATTCTTTTGAACTTTGGGAACGAAATTATCATCAGGAGATTGTGTCAAACATAAAAGATCACAAAATTAGCAGCTTCATCATAGTTTGAACCCATATAAAGTGATTGCAAGTTATCAGTACATAAATACTTGTCATATAGCCATCGAGATATATTTAGAGCATCACCAGAAGCTTTCACTGGAAACAAATTTCTACTGCTTTGCCACTTGTTGGTAAGGCCTATCCAGTCCCTCCTCCAGTCTTCTAATGGGAAACTCTCCCCCTTCACCAAGCTGTCTATCATGTACTTGAAATATATAGATGCTCTTGGCCCATAGTAGTCCAGTAGAAGACCACTCTAGTACTTGTTTCCTGCACAAATGAGATTGTCGCAAGAGTATTACATTAAAACAGATTGATGACACCAAAGTAAAGGGTATAAAGAAAATTGTTTCTGCATTTGTATGTACCATAATCACGAAGCAAACTAGCTTCAGTCTCAGTGTTATCAAACCACATGGTTACTTGAGTCCTTGCATTCCATTCAAACTGCACCATAGAAGCATGACAATGGCAGAATCCTACTTAAATAGGCATACAAGTATTCAAATTTGAGGAGGGCAAACAGGTGACAACAAGAATCTTACCTGTTGCTCCTGTTCTGGGTCTCTTGCAAGGCGTTTGGCACTTTCCAACCAGGGTCCAAGCAGAAATCCATCATGACATGACAAAAGCATGTCCAGCTCTTTCATAAGGTCAAGAAAGTGCTGGCTATATATGGTCACTTGTTTTAAATTACTGAGTTGGTACCCTTCTATAATCTTCAAGAATACTTTGTTTGCATACTTTGCTAATGCCTGACGGGTGAGATCCACGAGATCATATCTGGAATAATAGGAAACTAAAATTCATATAAGATCCATTATCAAAATATAGTTGCATGTTAAAAGCTCCTAATATTGACATGATTTACAAAAAATTATTATTGATGGGAATAAATATTTGAACTGTATAATATTGTTTGTAGCTGACTTTATGATAATATTGAACTGTATAATATTTTTATGTGGAAGAAAGGGAGAAAAAATGGATAAGGATGCAGATAATTTACAATATTTATCATTTTATATAATTATCCGTTAAGTTTATCACATGAGAACAACAAGAATTGATAGAAAGAGTCATACCCATTGAAGCAGCAAAAATTTACATGTATCATAACAAACACAAGCCAATTCTAGTCATGGAGCTGTCGTCTAGACTGCTTTATATGGGTTATAACTTGATAAGCTTTCATCGTCATAAAATAATGTACAACTGGATAAAGAACTTGCAATCATGGACATTGAGAGCAATATGAAGTATGAACTATGAACAATGTAAATTTACATGAGAAAGGAAGTATCTTTAACCATAAAAGAAAATTGGTTATTGGACAATGATTTAGTAAGTGGTTGGGACGATCTAAGCCTCAATGTTGCATATCATGCCAGTTTCACACCTGCTAAGGACCAAAGACCAAATTCACATGCAAAACCTCATTTTCTAGCAACATGTACAAGATCTTGTTTTAGAAACAAAGACATCTTAGTCACCTAGTAATTGGAAAAATAGAACAAATAAGAGATAAAAAAGACAAAAAGAGGGGGAATAAGAAGGAAAGGAAAATATACTGACTTCATCCAAAAGTATCACTGAGCAATTGACTCATCATAATTTTGCAGTTACAGAACCACAACCGTCTACCAATGTACATTGCTTAAACCTGTCAAATCAGAACTCTACTTGGATTTTGCCACTACCATCAGTCAAATTTCAGCTGCTTTTGAAACTAATATTAAGATGCAAATATGCTGATTTAGATGGAAGAGATGAATACCAGCAATATGCAAGTCTAACATATAAGCAAATAACTAACACAGTGTGTTTGAATTCCTTGCTCTAGTCATGGCAAGCTTTATGCAAGTCTAGCATATAAATACCAGTAATATGTCAGAGATGTGGATGGAAGAGAGATACCAGCATTATGCAAGTCTAACATATAAGCAGATAACTATCAGAGTGTGTTTCAATTCCTTGCTCTAGTCATGGCAAGCTTTACGCTAAAACAAATGAATCGCAAATCACCTGAAAGTCTGGCTATCTGATACATCATACCCATTTTCTAGGAAAAGAACTAATGCGCGTGTGACATCAGCAGTTGAATACCATAAATGTGGTTGATCATAAGAATTAGCTGTTTCCTTCAGTGGCTCTCTTTCTGATAATTGTCGACTAAAATGCACAAGCTTTCTCTCTTCAAATATCTCTGGTATCAATATGACAGATGGATCAACATCTGGAAATGCAACAATTACATCTCGATTTTTGTCCTGTTGTTGAGCGGTTGAGACATATAGATACATCAAAAAGCATTAGAACTAATAACTGGTAAGTAAATGCACGAAAGCACCAAAAGTGATGCACTTAATTATTGATAATAATCTCAAAGAGGTAAAACTGTAATTTCATGTGGTAATTTAAACCAATTCAAGCAATGGTTTACCCATTAGAATCTGGAAGAAAGCTTAGCTTGAACCACTTCAATTTGGACTATGGTCTAGTTGCGCAATCCAATCACAAGCAAACTTTAAGTTTCTAATGCCCTTGATCATGAAATTCTCTCTCTTTGGTCTTTTAGCTCTCAGCACCTCTTTCTTTGCCTCTGCTTATCAAACTATTTTTATCTGGGACTTAATTCATAGTCTTGAAGCCATAAAAGCAGCCAAAGATTTCTAATGCTCTGCTGGGACATTAACCATCATGACCGATAGTAAAGATGAAGGCCGTAACAAAGAAGATAAGGAAGAAAAGTAAAATGATAATAAAGAGAATAAGAAAACAGATGAAAAGATGTAGAAGCAAATGACGTGTTTCACTTGGACTGATACGAAACAGGCAGTACGTACTGGTTCAGACATCAACTGGTATGTGGTATGCAGACCGCCCCTGTTTAGGGCGATTCAGTTCATCCATATATAAGGAAACTACCCTAATTGTTTCTCACGCACAGCGCAACCTTTGCTTCTCAATGTGACCTCCACTTCTCAGGCACACCATGGCCTCACTGCACACCACCACCAAACACCACCTTTGGCCTAATTGCTTCTCATAGGAATGCCCATTTTCCTCTTCGTCTTCCTCCTCTTCACCATCTCCTCTTCTTCTTTCCTCCTACCTCCTTCCTCCTCCCTCCTCTTCCTCTACCACCCCTTCTTCTTCTCCTTTTTCTTCTTCTCCAGAACACCGATACAGTACACCAGTACTGATTGATATGTACTAGTCTGAGCAGATTACCAAAATGGGTCCAGTACCCAAAACGGTGATCCTTGAGTAGAAGTAATTCAAAGATTATCAAATGAGACAACTACGATTAGGAAAATAGGATTTTATGTTTCTTTTCTTTTGTTCTTCAATAAGAAAATTCTAGAGTACTAGGTTTTGTACAAATCAAGAAATAATTTCGTAAATGAAAGCTACCATTGGCTCAAAAACTGAATAACCTTCGCATAATTATATAAAACATCCAAAAGCTGGTTCTTTTTTTTTCATGCCTTTGATATTTGCTTTCCAAATGAAAATAGTTTTCGTTACAATTTGCTCATCAACCTTTCTCTAGAAAGTAATTAATCTAAAGCCAGGTTTGTAAGTACCATCATTGATGTATTATCAACATCAATGGTAAAATCTCTTTGATTCCTTGGACTTAAGTTGCAGCACTGTTTCTGCTGTTGTCAGAGAGGAAGAGTGTAGATCTCCTTTTTTACTAAAATCCAAGTGTTTCCCTGAATACCAAACCCAATAAGGATAGAAAACATTGAAGTTACCAGTAGTGATGCTGCAACTAAAGCAGCTTAAAACATCATGATCTTTTGAACTAAAAAGACAATATAGGGTAATATCTAATTGTGCTATTATTGAACCAATTGATAGAGTAATGATTAATTCAAGTGATCAAATATTAAAAGATTTTTCTTACTGGTACCTTTATGGTTCTTGATCACTTCAAGTAAATAATAAGATAATAACTAAAAACTTTATTATAAGGATTAACATAGGTATCAAACGTATTTGGTATAAAATGGACATGAACACAGAATTTCAAGTAAATAATAAGATAATGACGGAGATAAGTATTAATAAAATCTAAACTAGCAGGTCAACAAAAACACTACCTTCATCTGAGGTGGTTTCCAGAATGGGTCATATGAAAATAACCAACCCTGTAGAAGTTTAGAACCCAAAAAGATTATTTGATGTTACTTTGAAACTAAGAGCATCACGCTTGACCATGAAAGAAGCCTAAAATCTATTAATTCATGGAAAAAAAAATTAAAGGAACTGGCATATTGTACATGTTGGCTAATGCAAAGTACCATGTATCACCCCAACAAGGTGCCCACACATGATAATGAGGGTATCATGCCTCATAAAATGTTGATATCTGTTTATTATAAAACCACAAGAAACTCAAATAATCACTAGGCATCATCTAACTGAAATAGGAAAAGCTTCCTACTCCAGGATTGTTTAATGCTTAATATTCATTGGCAACCAATATGGTACAATAGCATG
>NW_027021256.1:32689-41984 GCF_036884655.1 Musa acuminata AAA Group | reverse complement strand
GATGTCCTGTATGAGTGCTCCACTCTTTGATACCAGACTTATAGGTTTGGCTGTTCCCAAATCTAGTACAGCTGGTCATTGGGAGTGGTAGTCGACCTTACGAGGGCTATTGAGTGTCGATAGAGGATCATCTACTCTCGGTATCATGAGAGGAATATCCCATGTGTTCTTGCTCAAACAAATCCCTGGCCAGGGTCATTCGGGTTGAGAGAGAAAGAGTTCTCCGGGAGAATCCGATTAGAACGAGACTCAAGTAGAAACCGTATGGGTCTGACAGCACCATGCTCGATATACGGTCTCTGGGATATTAGATGGATGAGGGACTATAAGTACATGGTAACTGAGGACAGACAGGTCCAATGGATTGGATTCCCCTGTATCGTCTGGGGACTACGGCGTAGTGGCCTAGTACTTCCGTAGTCGATGAGTCGAGTGAATTATTACAGAGATAATAATTCACTTAGTTAGAAGGAGTTCTGACAGGTATGACTCACGGCCAGCTCGATATTGGGCCTAGAGGGTCACACACATATGGTAGGCATTGCGATGAGTAGAGGTTCGGATATGAGATATCCGACGGAGCCCTTGTCTTATTGGATGCAGATCCAATACCCACTAGGGAAAGGACCCATTAGGGTTTTGACACGGGATCTCTATAAATAGGAGGGATTCACAGCCTCATAGGCTAGAGTCTTTGCTTGCCCTTCCTATTCTCCTCTCTCTCTCCCCCTCAGAGTAGGCCTGGAGTTTTGAGGAGCGTCGTCGCAACCCTGCTGTGTGGATCACCGCTAGAGAGGAGGACGCTTGACCTCCTTCACCCTCTCCTGAGGATCTGCAAGGAAACATGGATATACGATCTCCCTAGGTAACACAATCTCTATACGCAGTTTTGTGTTTTGCGGATTTTGCGCACCAATCTTCGCACGACGATGAACATCTTTTTGGGAATCGGGGATTTTTGTTTTCTTGTTCTTCCGCTGCGCATATGATGTCGCCCCCCATGATTTCCCAACAAGCCCAACATATGCTTTATGTCTTATTTATTATCGAAGTTAAACATATAATGCTTATCTCAATATATGGATTATATCAATAATTTATCAATTAATTTCATCATCAAAATCCAAGATTCAATAGTGATTTTAAATTGACCAAACCAATAAATATATGATATAATGGTTATAAAATATGATTATGGCAAACCGATTATGAAATAAAAAGAAAAAAATTTCAAGAGCATACCGAGTAGAATAAAATTCATGATCGTATCAAATAAATCGATTCCATTAAAGGAATCTCTTAGATTTGGACTTTATAATCTAAACAATATGGATAAAGCATGGCTTTGATATAACTAATGTTAGCAAAAATAATCTATAAATTAAATATATGATGAAAAATTAAAATTAGCTCCTGCCATAGAACAAGTTTGTAGCTATATAACTCAAGAACAATTTGTGTTTTCTAGTCTATGCCTTATCAAGGATGTATAAATCTTGATGGTAGCCATAGGCCTACATATAGGATAATACTTAATGTATTATCCTTAATGCTTTCATTATTTATGAAAGTAATTTAAAATATTTTGACATAATCTCTCCTTTATAACTAATAAAGTTATTTTATTTAGCTTACATCATTATGATAACAATGATAATAATATAATTGAAATCATAATGTAATATGTGGATCATCTATCTCGAGAGATTCTAATGAAATTTGAAATTCTCAACATCCTATGCATATATTCTTTGCCCATATTTTATACAAGGGATTGATGTCTTTTTCTTTTCTATTGTTTTGATATTTATCTGTTTCGAAAAAGAAAAGTAATTATAAGTATGCTATACTCCAAACCCTTTTAATCAACTTGATTTATATGATTCGGCTGAGTCAACTTTCTTTATCTTGTCATTGTTGGGGATGAAGGAGCAAGGAAAAAACATAATACTATGATACAAGTAAAAATAATCCATTCGATTCAAGAAAACTAATATAGTATTTAAAACAGGAGGATTGTCAAGAACACTTACAAGATATTCTCAAGTGCACACACTCTCTATATTCCTTGCTTCATGAACTATGGTCCTATTTATAGGACCTAGTTGTAACCACCCTATAACTATTAGATCATGATTGTAGTAGTTATTGAAATCATCCTATAACTACTAGATCATGATTGAGGTAGTTATTGAAACCACTCTGTAACTACCTAGATAACTATGAATCAAATCTCAACACTCCCCCTCGATTCATAGTTGCATACACCGATTTGCGACATGAAATAAACATACTTTTGAACTGGAAGCGATTTGGTGAGGATATCCGCAACTTGTTCATTTGTTCTGCAATAATGGCTCCACTTGCTACAAGATCTCGGATGAAATGATAGCATATCTCTATATGCTTTGTTCTTCCATGAAATGTTGGATTTTTCGTCATTCCAATTGTGGTTTTTTTGTCACAAAATATTTTCGTTACTTCTTTTTGTTCTTGATGAAGATCTTCAAGAAGTCTTCTAAACCATATTGCTTGACAAGCTGCTGATGTTGCGGCTACATATTCTGCTTTAGATGTTGACAACGTAGTTGTTGCTTGCTTTTTAGAACTCCAAGATATAACTCACAATCCGAGGCTAAAACATTACCTGAAGTACTCTTTCTATCATCTAAAGCTCTTTGTTGCTGTAAATATCCTTTTGCTACAAGCCGAGCCTTATGCTTTTGGATTCTTCTATCTGCATTAAACTTTGTTTTGAACACCCATTTTAATCCAATAGCTTTCTTTTCTTTCGGTAGATCCATTAGCTCCCAAGTTTTATTCTTCTCAATTGACTTGATTGACTTGATTTCCTCCTTCATTGCTTTTCTCCATTCCTCTTTTTCAACTGCTTTCTTAAAAGTTATTGGATCTAAAATAAACAAAGCAAATGTTGAGTCATAAATTTCTGTTAGTGATCTGAAATTTCTTGGAGGGGTTTCATTTAAGGAATCAGAATTTGAAATGCTATTGGGTGAGGTTGACGATGAACTTGTTGGAGCAGGATCTGTCACTTGATTCTGCCGAGTGTCTAGTTCTGTTGGAATCTGCATTTGTGTTTCACCTTTATTGGTCTCCCAATTCCAACTTACCCTTTCATCAAACATAACATTTCTGTTAATAATAACTTTGCCACTAACAGAGTTATATAATCGATATGCTTTCGATTGTAAGGAATAACCAATTAAGATACATTTTTCAAATTTTTCATCAAGCTTGTGATGATTTTGTGAATTCACCAAAGCATAAGAAATACAACAAAAAATTCTTAGATGTCTAACACTTGGTTTCATACCATACCAAGCCTCAAAAGGAGTTTGATTCATAACAGCTTTTGTTGGTGAAATATTTAACAAATAAACTGCTGTTGCAACTGCTTCTACCCAAAACTGATTTGGAATTTGTTTTCCTTTAAGCGAACTTCTTGCCATTTCAATGACAATTCAATTTTTACGTTCAACTACATCATTTTGCTCCAATGTGTATGGTGCTATCAATTCTCTGTGAATATCATTTTCTTCACAAAAAGAATTAAACTCATTAGATAAAAATTCACCACCTCTATCTATCCGAAGTATCTTTATATGTCTACCACTTTGCCTTTCTATAAGTGTCTTGAATTTTCGAAAATTATCAAATATTTCAGATTCCAGTTTCAGAAAATATACCCAACTCATGCAATTATAATCATTCGTAAACAATAAAAAATATTGACTTCCACCAAATGATTTTGTATTCATAGATCCACATAAGTCAGCATGAATTAATTCAAGACAATTAGATGCTCTCCATGCTTTTCCAATAGGAAATAATTTTTTACTTTGTTTGCCATAAATGCATCCTTCACATACATCAAGTGTATTAATCTTGGGTAATCCAAAAACCATTCCTTTTTGACTTAACAACTTTAAACTCTTAATGTTAAGGTGTCCATATCTTAAATGTCATAAACTAGACTCATTCTTTTGAGTTGCGACAAGCACATGCCTTTCAATATTTGACACATCAAGTGGAAACATCTTGTTTTACGTCATGCAAACATTTACTATAATCAAACCAAATTTTTTATTTTTAATAATGCATGAACCATTATCAAATATTACTGAATATCGATCATCTATCAATTGTCCAACACTCAACAAGTTATATGATAAAGTAGGAACAAAGAAAACATTATCAAGATATTTTACCTTCCCTTGATTTGTCTTCATCTCAATTATTCCTTTCCTTTCCACTTGGATTTGCTTGTTATCTCCAAGTCTAACTAACTTTTTACTTGTGAGTTTCATCAATATCTCTAAATATAAATTTTATGTTTAATATATGATTAGAACACCCACTATCCAGAAACCAAATATCATTTGAGATATCATGAACTTATGAATGAGTCATAAACAACTTACTATTTTCTTAATTTTCCTCCACATAGCTTGCTTACTTTTCTCTTTTTCAGCAATCTGCCTTCCTGTGACCAAACTTTTTACAATAGTGACATTGAATTCCACTCTTGTAATTTTTTTGATCATAATTTGATTGCCCTTGTTCATCATGCTAATCAAAGTGTCCTCTTCCTCTTCCATTTCCTCTGCCACGAAATCCTCCTCTACCACAAAATCCTCCTCTACCACGTCCTCTTCCTGTTGATTTTTTGTCTTCTTTTGAAGTAGAAGACTCCCCCTTAACCTAAAATGCTTTTTCTTCACTTTTTTCAAGTGACCTATTCAACCTTGTTTCATGTGCTTGCAAGGAACCCATTAGTTCATCAAATAAATATGTAGATAAATCTTTGGACTCCTCAATTGTGGCAACAACATGATCAAATTTCGGAGTTAAACTTCTCAAAACTTTTGCAACAATTATATGATCAGAAAGATGTTCACCATAAGATTTCATTTGACTAATAATTTCAGTCACTCGAGAAAGAAAATCTTGCACCGATTCATTGTTTTTCATGAACAAAATTTCAAACTCACGACGAAGGGTTTAAAGTTTTACCGTAATCACTCTTGATGAGCCTTTAAATTCATTTTGAATTATCAAAGCTTGCTTTGAGGTTGTCGCTGCTGCAATTCTTGAGAAGATTGTCTCATGTATAGCTTGTTGAATGAAGAACAATGCCTTTGAGTCCTTCTTTCTATTCTCCCTCAGCCTGATTTCGTCATCCGGATCCGCATATCCATTCTCTATTAAGTCCATCTTGAGACTTGAATAGAGTCTTCATCTTGATACTCCAAAATTCATAATTTTTTCCTAAGAAGATAGGAATAAGGGGTTGAGACATGGAATTGCCATTAAAAGCCATAATGCCCAGTTCAGATTGAAACTAGGCTCTGATACCACTAATGTTGGGAATGGAGGAGCAAGAAAAAAACAGAATACTACTATACGAATAAAAAGAATCATTTCGATTCAAGAAAACTAATTTAGTATTTAAAACACAAGGATTGTCAAGAACACTTACAAGATATTCTCAAGTGCACACTCTTTATATTTCTTAATTTATGAACTATGGTCCTATTTATAAGACCTAGTTGTAACCACTCTATAACTACTAGATCATGATTGTGGTAGTTATTAAAATCACCCTATAACTACTAGATCATGATTGAGATAATTATTAAAATCACTCTGTAACTACCTAAATAACTATGAATCAAATCTCATCAGTCATCCTTTATATTACCAAAAAGGATGGTACGTGCAGCATGCATACACTATTAGATTCATGGAAGCTGAGATTGCTAGCTCCAAATTATCTATATGTACTTCGTACCTCACTAGTTAGCTGGCTCATGTGTCCATCATCACTTTTATTTGTTGCGGAACGTGGAAAGAAAAAACAATGTTGCACTCGATGCAAGAACATCTCAGATGCATTGGCCATTTGATGCAAGACAACGATGTTTCAGATATTGGAGACCCTAAATAAAAGGATTAAGAAAACACTCACAGGTAAGGTGAGGTCTTATGATAATTCAAAAATTCATTTCTTATTCTATCGAAGTTGATTGTTATTAACATATCCCCTTCCTTTTATATAGGTTAGAAGGGAGAATTTTCCTCAACAGAGTAGAGAAATTTTCTCAAACAATTAGGGAAATCTCATCTTATCAATTATATCACCCAGAGTTGGTTCTAATGATGCTATGACTGACATACGATAGAGATATCTAAAGGACTAACAACTTTAATGGGTATATCTCATTGTTTTACATTATTTGTTGATTGTTATATCTCCCAAACTTCACGTAGGTGATCTTATGTTGGTGTTTTCATTAATTCATATACACAAAACTTAATTTCTATGATAGTCTTTTAAGAACAAATGACAATTAAAAGCTTCATAATAGGAAGCAAAAACCAAGGTGCATTCATTTAAATGATGTCTATATTAAGCACAATTTTTGACCTTATGGGGTATATATGTATATATGTGTATATATATATATATATATATTTATATGCTAGTAGTATAAAATTGGGAGTGCATTCCATTATTTTTAGTCAATTCCAAGCATGATTACTGTCTCTTCTTTTGCAAAGACATTTTAATATGAATGCAAAGACAAAGAAAAGAGCAGAAAATGTAATCCCAGTGCATTGGACATTTATTTATACCTTTAAGCTTCTTATCGTGCAAGCAACTTAAAATGTATAATTAGTATACTGTGTGCCTTTTATAATCTTAGAAATATCGAGTAAATACATGAAAATGATGATATTTGTTTTTTTTTATTATCAGTATACGTATTAAGATAATGTTCATGATATATATATTTATCAGTATATGCATTAAGATTATTCATTATCAATTGTCTTTTAGTAAAGGCATAAACCAAAATGACTATTATTCTTATTCTAATTCAATCGAGGGCCTTTATGGACTTTGTAATCGTAGGAACTCCACCTTTGCGATAAGAGTGAGATTCAATATAATAATAACAAATTGATTGATTAGTTACGAAACACAGATGACATATTAGTACAATAATGTAAGAAGGAGTTTCACCATAAACTCATCTTTGTGATAAATAGTACTCACATGTAGAAGGATAAAAGAATAGATGATTCGAAGTAATAGGATCCATGAGATATGACTATTTAAATTCGTGAGAAGAGCTCTCTTATAAGAGAATGTCCATATAAAAGCATGGCAAAAGAATTGAATGATCTCTAGAAATTCTCATAAATAATTAATGTGTTATAGCATAACGTAGATATCAATAATATGTGTGACAATATTCTTCGAGACTTGGAAGTGTGAAGAAGTAGAAGTATCTAAAACACTTTACCTATTGCACAATATGAACAATTTTGATAAATTTATTAAAAATTTTGAGCATTGTGGGGATTATTAGATATTTACTTTAAAATATGGAAACCACAAAAAAAAAGCACTTATCTTTTATTTTATTTATTTATTCCTTTGCTTTCTAATTTTTATTTACTTCTGTTAGATGTAATTTAGATATTTCAATTGGATTTATTGGTTATGATTACACATAACCATTTGGATTATCATTTTTCTGAGTAGCTACAGATAAAACTGTTCTACATCTAAGATTCTTCTATAAATCACTTGGATTATCATTTGGATTATCATTTGGATTATCTACTGCTTAGTTTACGCAATGAAAAATATTCTCTTCTCACATCTAAGATTCTTCTATAAATCACTTTTAAGATTTTCTCCAAAAAAAAAAAATCTTCCTTGATGCTACTCTTTTTCATGTACCTATCAATCTCCTTATGGTCTGCAATAAGAAAATATCGATTTATAGATTCCATAACTAAGAACATAAGAAATGGGACGAATACTGTAACATCTTCTCCGGAAGCAAAGGTGCAAAATGGGCAACATCAGATCTATTCAAATAAACAACAATGGTGCTCCTATATATATTGTGTTGGGTATCCATGTTTATGTCAAGTTGCAGAAATTGATGGTATTTCCTATCACAATGTTCTAATTGTTGGGCTGATGGCCCATATTCAGCCCATGTGGGCTTTATCAGCCCACAGCCCATACCCCCTCTTAACCTAACCCTAATTAAGATTAGGGGGTGTGGTGGTTGCGTTTTAGAGGCAGATTAAAGCTATAAAAAGGCAGCAACGAGACAGATCTTTGGAGCCACGGGATTCCAAAGAGAAGAAGGAGAACAAGGCAGAAAAGGAAGAGAAAGAAAGGGAAGAAGACAAGGACAACGCAGAGAGACTGTTCACAATCATCTAGCAGTGTTCTCATCTCAGGTTAGATCAAATCTATAGTAGACTCTTGCTGTGATTACTTGAGGAGGTTTTAGATATTGTGGGCAGTGACGTGATCCTTGTATCCCAGTTATTCTCTTGTGGTTGTTGCTAGGGTTTTGGGCAAGAGATTGAGATTTGTATATTCATTATTCTCATAGTGGATTATCTCTAGTTTGCCCTGTGGTTTTTACCCTTCACATTGAAGGAGTTTTCCACGTATATCTTGGTGTTCTGTTTGATTGTGTTTCCATTTTATTCCGCTGCATATTTTGGTCTTCTAGTATTTGTTCATATACAAAGGTTATTCCTGTTTATATCCCCATCAATTGGTATCAGAGCGAGGTTTAGGTGATTTAATTTTTTTTGTATTTGAACATGGAGGCCAGTAATATTTCTCGCATGATTAGTTTGAATGGAAATAATTGGATGATATGGAAATCAAGAATGGAAGATCTCTTGTATTGCAAAGATTTGTATGGATCTTTGCAAGGGGATAGTGCAAAACCTACAACTATGACAGATGATGAGTGGAAGAGGTTAGATCGAAAAACAATTGGGTTTATTAGACAGTGGCTTGATGATAGTGTCTTTCACCATGTTTCTACTGAAATTTCTGCATATTCTCTTTGGAAAAAATTGGAAAGTCTCTATGAAAGAAAAACAGCTGGCAACAAAGCTTTTTTGATCAGAAAACTTGTGAACCTAAAATATAGAGAGGGTGCTTCTATTGCTGAGCATTTGAATGAAATACAGAGTATTACTAACCAGTTATCTTCTATGAAAATGTCTCTTGATGATGAGTTGCAAGCATTGTTACTTCTCAGTTCATTACCAGAAAGTTGGGAGACACTGGTGGTTTCCCTTAGTAATTCTGCGCCAGATGGTATTGTCACTATGAGTCAAGTAACAAGCAGTTTGTTGAATGAGGAGTTGAGAAGAAAAAGTTCGGCAACATCTCAGAATGATTCACAAGCACTTATCTCAGAGAACAAAAGAAGGTCAAAGT
>NW_027021256.1:20189-25189 GCF_036884655.1 Musa acuminata AAA Group | reverse complement strand
TTTATCTATTTAGCGGCCACGGTAACACGCTGCCTCAAGAAGAAGCACAAGACAGGGATTCAGAGCCAGTGCTAACGAGCATCGTCTTGGATCTGCTCATCCACTTCTTCTCTTTCTTCATCGCCGGTCTTGCTTTTCTTCGCCAGCCTTGCTCCCTCTCCTATTTGCTGCCTACAGCAGACACTCTCCGTCATCGTCACGCAAGGAGGAAAACATTCTCTCACTGCCTCCTCAATAGCGGTGAACGGCAAACAGCGGTGTCTTCCTCGCTTCCCTGCCAGCAGCAGTCGCAACTGCTGCATCTTCCTCTACCGCAGCAGCTGCAGCAGCTTTCGCTGCCGCTTCCCTCTACACAACAGCACCTCCTTAACGGCGGTGTCCTCCTCCTCAATAGCTACAAACGGCGAACGATGGTGTCTTCCTCGCTCAGTCTTCCTTGCTTAACGACGACTGCCGTGTCTTCCTCCTTCGCTGTCGCGGCCGCTTCCCAGCCGGCAGCAACCGCAACCGTTGCATCTTTCTTCCTCTACCACAGCAGCCTTCGCTGCCGCTTTTCTCTATACATCTAATTGCTGCAGATTTCTCTCACTGCAGTTTCCTTGAGTAACACTGCAGATTTTCACGGCCATTTCCCGACGAACCACAGTCTTGAGTACCGTTGCAGTTCTCGCAGCCATCTTCCGGCGAACTGCAGCTTCTACAATCCGCTGCAGCAAGCAGCAATCCACAGCAGCGAACCACAGTCTACATCTCATTGCTGCAGATTTCTCTCACTGCAGTTTTCTTGAGTAACACTGCAGATTTTCGCGGCCATTTCCCGGCGAACCGCAGTCTTGAGTATCGCTGCAGTTTTCGCAGCCATCTTCCGGCGAACTGCAGCCTCTACAATCCGCTGCAGCAAGCAGCAATCCACAGCAGCGAACCACAGTCTTGAGTATCGCTGCAGTTTTCGCGGCATCTTTCAGTGAACTGCAGCCTCTACAATCTGCTGCAGCAAGCAGCAATCCACAGCAGCTGCCGACAACTTTGGGCACTGTTGTAGATTGCCCAATCTGCTGCAGCAATCTATAGCAGCAGCCCCCTCCCTCATTCTCCACCTCTTCTAAAAAAAAAAAAAAATGTCTTCGTTCACTTTTTCTGATGTTTCAGTAGGGACTCCCACTTCTTGTTCTTTTACAGGGCTTATCTCCATCAATGCTGCCACGCTGATACCCTTTAAGTTATTAAAGGGTGGCAACTATGCGTCTTGGCGAGCTCAATTTTCTAATCTTTTATTTGGATACGATTTGCTAGGTTACATTGATGGCTCATCTTCTATTTCCTCTTCTAAACCTTTTGAAATTATATATACTGATGTTTGGGGTCCTGGTCCACTCTTATCTTTTGATAAGTTCCGATTTTATGTTATTTTCGTAGATCACTTCTCTAAGTACACATGGATATATCATCTTTCCCATAAATCTGACGTTTCTCGCATTTTTTCCATTTTCCAGAAGTTGGTCGAAATTTATTTTCAGTCTACCATTAAAACAATCTACTCTGATGGTGGTGGTGAATATCAAGCCCTGGCATCCCATCTCTCAGCTTGTGGCATTCAACATCTCAAGTCTCCCCCACATACTCAACTAGTTGGTTCTGCCGAACGCAAACATCGGCATATAGTAGAAATTGGACTCACACTTCTACATCAGGCTTCCATGCCTTCAACTTTTTGGACAGCAGCCTTTCAAACTGCTGTCTACCTAATTAATCGAATGCCTACACCAGTTCTACAATACCGGTCCCCCTTTGACACAATATTTCACAAACCCCCTAACCTTCGTAAACTCCGAGTGTTCGGTTGTTTATGTTATCCTTGGTTATGTCCCTATGCCTCTCATAAGTTAACATCCCGATCTATTCCTTGTGTCTTTATTGGTTACTCACTTGAACATAATGCTTTCCGCTGCTATAATCTCCACACTCACAAAATCTTCATATCACGTCACGTTGTCTTTGTTGAGTCTAACTTTCCTTTCCAAACCCTTCCATATCCTGCCATACAGACCACTTCACTATCTCACTGGGGTATACCTTCGGTCCAATCGGACGAGCCTCCCATGACTTCGTCTACTTCCTCCCCTCCTGATCCGCACTATATCACTCCAGTTCAACACTTGCCCGTTCCTACTCCACTCCACTCTTCCCCAATTGATGGGGCAATATGTTCCGAAACACAACCATCCTCTTTACCTCCTTCTTGCCCAAGTGCCCCTGCCGTGTCTCCATTTGACCCGACTTATGCCACAGATCCTCACCCAACATCACCTCTCAATCCTGTCGTCTCTAATCATCCTATGACCACTCGCTCTAAGCATGGTATTTTTAAACCTCGTCAGGTACTTAACCTACAAGCTATCATGAATTTCTCATCCCCCAACGTTGAACCCACCACCTTCACTCAAGCCCAAAAATCTCCACATTGGCGTACTGCCATGAGTGAGGAATATAATGCCCTCATCCATAATTCAACATGGGATCTCATTCCTTTCCATCCTTCACAAAACATCATCGGGTGTAAGTGGGTCTTTAGAATTAAGCGGAACCCAGATGGCTCTGTTGCCCGATATAAGGCATACCTGGTCGCCAAAGGGTTTCATCAATGACCTGGGGTTGATTTCACTGAGATGTTTAGTCCTGTTGTTAAACCCACTACAATCCGGCTCATCTTGAGTCTGGCTACCACTAAAGGCTGGCAATTACGACAATTGGATGTTAATAATGCCTTTCTACAGGGATCTCTATCCGAAGATGTTTTTATGCAACAACCCCCCGGTTTTACTCATCCTCAGTATCCACAGCATGTTTGCAAACTTCGGAAAGCCATTTATGGACTTCGTCAGGCTCCGAGAGCTTGGTACACTGAACTTAGCTCATTTTTGACTTCTGTCGGCTTTCTTAACTCCAAATCTGACACTTCGTTATTTCTGCGACATTATCATGGAAACACAATGTATATTCTGGTATATGTGGATGATATTATTGTCACAGGCAACAATCCCATCAGCATCCAAGCGTTCATCAAACAGTTGGCAGCTCGATTCTCGCTTAAGGATCTCGGACCCTTTAGCTACTTTCTGGGCGTCGAAGCTACCTTCACATCTTCCGGTCTCCTTTTATCACAACGTAAGTACATTCAAGATTTGTTATTAAAGACAAACATGGAGGATGCAAATACAGTTACAACCCCCATCTCTACTAGTGGTTCTCTCAAATTATCGGATGGAAGTCCTGCTACAGAACCCACTCAATACCGCCAAATTGTTGGCTCTTTACAATACTTGGCTCTCACGCGTCCAGACATCTCATTTGCTGTCAACAAATTATCACAGTTTATGCATCAACCATCTACTCTACACTGGTCTGCGGTCAAGAGACTTCTACGATATCTTAAAGGGACCCTAAATCATGGACTCTTTTTTCATAAACACTCTCCACTTTGTCTTCATGCGTTTGCCGATGCTGATTGGGTAGGTAACCTTGATGATAGAACATCCACATCAGGGTATATTATCTTCCTTGGTGCTCATCCAATCAGCTGGAGTTCTAAGAAGCAAAAGACAGTCGCTCGGTCTACAACTGAAGCTGAATACCGTGCCATTGCCGCTACTACTGCAGAACTCAATTGGATCACGAATCTACTCTAGGAACTCAACATCGATTCCACCCCTACAATATATTGTGATAACATTGGAGCTACCTATCTATGCGCTAATCCGGTATTCCACTCTCGCATGAAACATATTGCTATCGATTTCCACTTTGTACGCGATCAAGTTGTCCGCCGTCAACTTCGTGTTTCTCATGTTCATACGGCTGATCAATTGGCCGACTCATTTACGAAGCCTCTAGCTCGTAACTTTTTGCATTACATCAGTCCAAGATTGGCCTCCTTGATCGGAGCACCATCTTGCGGGGGCATGATAAGTAGGTGAGATTTCCCTAACTGTTTGAGGAAATCTCTCTACTCTGTTGAGGGAAATCCTCTAACCTGTTGAGGAAAATTCTCCCTTCTAACCTGTATAAAAGGAAGGAGGATATGTTAATAACAATCAACTTCTATCTATTTATTTTCTAACACCCTCTTCCTTTTGATATATACCAGCCAACCAGACCTCAGTTACGTATCCCTGCTCTCTTCCTCTGTACTTGGAACACAACGGGGAAGGAAGTCGAGCCTGAAGCAGAGCCATGCATTGGCTTCCGTGATGGTGTGTGCAAGTTCCTGGTTATTCTCTTGGGGTCTTCGCTCATCATGGCTTTGTCCTACCAACGGTTCTTGTACTCAGCTACAGCTGACACCTCCTCCTCCTCCGAGAATGCTGAGATTCTGGCCATGAACGCTTCGACAGGTACCTACCATATTTCGCGAAGCAATGCTTTTTCATTAGATCAAGTCCATCGAGGTCGTCGAATGCAATTCTTGAAACGGTGATGCATGCAGGACAATGTGATCTTTCTTCCGGAGAGTGGATCCCTGACTTTCGAGATCCAGCTTACAGCAACTCAACCTGCAGCTTCATGTCTCCTTTCCAAGACTGCTTGACGAACGGCCGGCCTGATACCGGCTATCTTCACTGGAGGTGGAAGCCACATGGCTGTGAGTTGCCTCGAATCGACGCAATCAAGTTCTTGAATCGTATGAGAAACAAATCCTTGGGATTTGTGGGTGATTCGATCTTCCGCAACCAGATGGAGTCATTGCTTTGCCTTCTCTCCGAGGTACTCCTACTGTAGCTACTCCTTAGTTTTAGCTTTCGAGACTTCAAATTCTCTGCTCCCTTCTCAGGTGGAAGAAGCTGTGCTGGTCTCCCATGACGAAACATTTCAGACTCAAACATGGCACCTGCCATCTCACAACGTCACAGTAGGGCTGATTTGGGCTCCTTTCCTGATCAAATCTACGCAAGCCATCTCCAAATACCACATCCAGCTTTATCTGGACGTCCTCGACGATACCT
>NW_027021256.1:12500-19189 GCF_036884655.1 Musa acuminata AAA Group | reverse complement strand
TAACAAATAAACTGCTGTTGCAACTGCTTCTACCCAAAACTGATTTGGAATTTGTTTTCCTTTAAGCGAACTTCTTGCCATTTCAATGACAATTCAATTTTTACGTTCAACTACATCATTTTGCTCCAATGTGTATGGTGCTATCAATTCTCTGTGAATATCATTTTCTTCACAAAAAGAATTAAACTCATTAGATAAAAATTCACCACCTCTATCTATCCGAAGTATCTTTATATGTCTACCACTTTGCCTTTCTATAAGTGTCTTGAATTTTCGAAAATTATCAAATATTTCAGATTCCAGTTTCAGAAAATATACCCAACTCATGCAATTATAATCATTCGTAAACAATAAAAAATATTGACTTCCACCAAATGATTTTGTATTCATAGATCCACATAAGTCAGCATGAATTAATTCAAGACAATTAGATGCTCTCCATGCTTTTCCAATAGGAAATAATTTTTTACTTTGTTTGCCATAAATGCATCCTTCACATACATCAAGTGTATTAATCTTGGGTAATCCAAAAACCATTCCTTTTTGACTTAACAACTTTAAACTCTTAATGTTAAGGTGTCCATATCTTAAATGTCATAAACTAGACTCATTCTTTTGAGTTGCGACAAGCACATGCCTTTCAATATTTGACACATCAAGTGGAAACATCTTGTTTTACGTCATGCAAACATTTACTATAATCAAACCAAATTTTTTATTTTTAATAATGCATGAACCATTATCAAATATTACTGAATATCGATCATCTATCAATTGTCCAACACTCAACAAGTTATATGATAAAGTAGGAACAAAGAAAACATTATCAAGATATTTTACCTTCCCTTGATTTGTCTTCATCTCAATTATTCCTTTCCTTTCCACTTGGATTTGCTTGTTATCTCCAAGTCTAACTAACTTTTTACTTGTGAGTTTCATCAATATCTCTAAATATAAATTTTATGTTTAATATATGATTAGAACACCCACTATCCAGAAACCAAATATCATTTGAGATATCATGAACTTATGAATGAGTCATAAACAACTTACTATTTTCTTAATTTTCCTCCACATAGCTTGCTTACTTTTCTCTTTTTCAGCAATCTGCCTTCCTGTGACCAAACTTTTTACAATAGTGACATTGAATTCCACTCTTGTAATTTTTTTGATCATAATTTGATTGCCCTTGTTCATCATGCTAATCAAAGTGTCCTCTTCCTCTTCCATTTCCTCTGCCACGAAATCCTCCTCTACCACAAAATCCTCCTCTACCACGTCCTCTTCCTGTTGATTTTTTGTCTTCTTTTGAAGTAGAAGACTCCCCCTTAACCTAAAATGCTTTTTCTTCACTTTTTTCAAGTGACCTATTCAACCTTGTTTCATGTGCTTGCAAGGAACCCATTAGTTCATCAAATAAATATGTAGATAAATCTTTGGACTCCTCAATTGTGGCAACAACATGATCAAATTTCGGAGTTAAACTTCTCAAAACTTTTGCAACAATTATATGATCAGAAAGATGTTCACCATAAGATTTCATTTGACTAATAATTTCAGTCACTCGAGAAAGAAAATCTTGCACCGATTCATTGTTTTTCATGAACAAAATTTCAAACTCACGACGAAGGGTTTAAAGTTTTACCGTAATCACTCTTGATGAGCCTTTAAATTCATTTTGAATTATCAAAGCTTGCTTTGAGGTTGTCGCTGCTGCAATTCTTGAGAAGATTGTCTCATGTATAGCTTGTTGAATGAAGAACAATGCCTTTGAGTCCTTCTTTCTATTCTCCCTCAGCCTGATTTCGTCATCCGGATCCGCATATCCATTCTCTATTAAGTCCATCTTGAGACTTGAATAGAGTCTTCATCTTGATACTCCAAAATTCATAATTTTTTCCTAAGAAGATAGGAATAAGGGGTTGAGACATGGAATTGCCATTAAAAGCCATAATGCCCAGTTCAGATTGAAACTAGGCTCTGATACCACTAATGTTGGGAATGGAGGAGCAAGAAAAAAACAGAATACTACTATACGAATAAAAAGAATCATTTCGATTCAAGAAAACTAATTTAGTATTTAAAACACAAGGATTGTCAAGAACACTTACAAGATATTCTCAAGTGCACACTCTTTATATTTCTTAATTTATGAACTATGGTCCTATTTATAAGACCTAGTTGTAACCACTCTATAACTACTAGATCATGATTGTGGTAGTTATTAAAATCACCCTATAACTACTAGATCATGATTGAGATAATTATTAAAATCACTCTGTAACTACCTAAATAACTATGAATCAAATCTCATCAGTCATCCTTTATATTACCAAAAAGGATGGTACGTGCAGCATGCATACACTATTAGATTCATGGAAGCTGAGATTGCTAGCTCCAAATTATCTATATGTACTTCGTACCTCACTAGTTAGCTGGCTCATGTGTCCATCATCACTTTTATTTGTTGCGGAACGTGGAAAGAAAAAACAATGTTGCACTCGATGCAAGAACATCTCAGATGCATTGGCCATTTGATGCAAGACAACGATGTTTCAGATATTGGAGACCCTAAATAAAAGGATTAAGAAAACACTCACAGGTAAGGTGAGGTCTTATGATAATTCAAAAATTCATTTCTTATTCTATCGAAGTTGATTGTTATTAACATATCCCCTTCCTTTTATATAGGTTAGAAGGGAGAATTTTCCTCAACAGAGTAGAGAAATTTTCTCAAACAATTAGGGAAATCTCATCTTATCAATTATATCACCCAGAGTTGGTTCTAATGATGCTATGACTGACATACGATAGAGATATCTAAAGGACTAACAACTTTAATGGGTATATCTCATTGTTTTACATTATTTGTTGATTGTTATATCTCCCAAACTTCACGTAGGTGATCTTATGTTGGTGTTTTCATTAATTCATATACACAAAACTTAATTTCTATGATAGTCTTTTAAGAACAAATGACAATTAAAAGCTTCATAATAGGAAGCAAAAACCAAGGTGCATTCATTTAAATGATGTCTATATTAAGCACAATTTTTGACCTTATGGGGTATATATGTATATATGTGTATATATATATATATATATATTTATATGCTAGTAGTATAAAATTGGGAGTGCATTCCATTATTTTTAGTCAATTCCAAGCATGATTACTGTCTCTTCTTTTGCAAAGACATTTTAATATGAATGCAAAGACAAAGAAAAGAGCAGAAAATGTAATCCCAGTGCATTGGACATTTATTTATACCTTTAAGCTTCTTATCGTGCAAGCAACTTAAAATGTATAATTAGTATACTGTGTGCCTTTTATAATCTTAGAAATATCGAGTAAATACATGAAAATGATGATATTTGTTTTTTTTTATTATCAGTATACGTATTAAGATAATGTTCATGATATATATATTTATCAGTATATGCATTAAGATTATTCATTATCAATTGTCTTTTAGTAAAGGCATAAACCAAAATGACTATTATTCTTATTCTAATTCAATCGAGGGCCTTTATGGACTTTGTAATCGTAGGAACTCCACCTTTGCGATAAGAGTGAGATTCAATATAATAATAACAAATTGATTGATTAGTTACGAAACACAGATGACATATTAGTACAATAATGTAAGAAGGAGTTTCACCATAAACTCATCTTTGTGATAAATAGTACTCACATGTAGAAGGATAAAAGAATAGATGATTCGAAGTAATAGGATCCATGAGATATGACTATTTAAATTCGTGAGAAGAGCTCTCTTATAAGAGAATGTCCATATAAAAGCATGGCAAAAGAATTGAATGATCTCTAGAAATTCTCATAAATAATTAATGTGTTATAGCATAACGTAGATATCAATAATATGTGTGACAATATTCTTCGAGACTTGGAAGTGTGAAGAAGTAGAAGTATCTAAAACACTTTACCTATTGCACAATATGAACAATTTTGATAAATTTATTAAAAATTTTGAGCATTGTGGGGATTATTAGATATTTACTTTAAAATATGGAAACCACAAAAAAAAAGCACTTATCTTTTATTTTATTTATTTATTCCTTTGCTTTCTAATTTTTATTTACTTCTGTTAGATGTAATTTAGATATTTCAATTGGATTTATTGGTTATGATTACACATAACCATTTGGATTATCATTTTTCTGAGTAGCTACAGATAAAACTGTTCTACATCTAAGATTCTTCTATAAATCACTTGGATTATCATTTGGATTATCATTTGGATTATCTACTGCTTAGTTTACGCAATGAAAAATATTCTCTTCTCACATCTAAGATTCTTCTATAAATCACTTTTAAGATTTTCTCCAAAAAAAAAAAATCTTCCTTGATGCTACTCTTTTTCATGTACCTATCAATCTCCTTATGGTCTGCAATAAGAAAATATCGATTTATAGATTCCATAACTAAGAACATAAGAAATGGGACGAATACTGTAACATCTTCTCCGGAAGCAAAGGTGCAAAATGGGCAACATCAGATCTATTCAAATAAACAACAATGGTGCTCCTATATATATTGTGTTGGGTATCCATGTTTATGTCAAGTTGCAGAAATTGATGGTATTTCCTATCACAATGTTCTAATTGTTGGGCTGATGGCCCATATTCAGCCCATGTGGGCTTTATCAGCCCACAGCCCATACCCCCTCTTAACCTAACCCTAATTAAGATTAGGGGGTGTGGTGGTTGCGTTTTAGAGGCAGATTAAAGCTATAAAAAGGCAGCAACGAGACAGATCTTTGGAGCCACGGGATTCCAAAGAGAAGAAGGAGAACAAGGCAGAAAAGGAAGAGAAAGAAAGGGAAGAAGACAAGGACAACGCAGAGAGACTGTTCACAATCATCTAGCAGTGTTCTCATCTCAGGTTAGATCAAATCTATAGTAGACTCTTGCTGTGATTACTTGAGGAGGTTTTAGATATTGTGGGCAGTGACGTGATCCTTGTATCCCAGTTATTCTCTTGTGGTTGTTGCTAGGGTTTTGGGCAAGAGATTGAGATTTGTATATTCATTATTCTCATAGTGGATTATCTCTAGTTTGCCCTGTGGTTTTTACCCTTCACATTGAAGGAGTTTTCCACGTATATCTTGGTGTTCTGTTTGATTGTGTTTCCATTTTATTCCGCTGCATATTTTGGTCTTCTAGTATTTGTTCATATACAAAGGTTATTCCTGTTTATATCCCCATCAATTGGTATCAGAGCGAGGTTTAGGTGATTTAATTTTTTTTGTATTTGAACATGGAGGCCAGTAATATTTCTCGCATGATTAGTTTGAATGGAAATAATTGGATGATATGGAAATCAAGAATGGAAGATCTCTTGTATTGCAAAGATTTGTATGGATCTTTGCAAGGGGATAGTGCAAAACCTACAACTATGACAGATGATGAGTGGAAGAGGTTAGATCGAAAAACAATTGGGTTTATTAGACAGTGGCTTGATGATAGTGTCTTTCACCATGTTTCTACTGAAATTTCTGCATATTCTCTTTGGAAAAAATTGGAAAGTCTCTATGAAAGAAAAACAGCTGGCAACAAAGCTTTTTTGATCAGAAAACTTGTGAACCTAAAATATAGAGAGGGTGCTTCTATTGCTGAGCATTTGAATGAAATACAGAGTATTACTAACCAGTTATCTTCTATGAAAATGTCTCTTGATGATGAGTTGCAAGCATTGTTACTTCTCAGTTCATTACCAGAAAGTTGGGAGACACTGGTGGTTTCCCTTAGTAATTCTGCGCCAGATGGTATTGTCACTATGAGTCAAGTAACAAGCAGTTTGTTGAATGAGGAGTTGAGAAGAAAAAGTTCGGCAACATCTCAGAATGATTCACAAGCACTTATCTCAGAGAACAAAAGAAGGTCAAAGTCCAGAAGCAGTTCACGTATGGGTAGGAGCAAGTCAAGATCAAGAAAAGATATTGTTTGATATAACTGTGGTGAGAAAGGACATTATAAGAACCAATGTAAGCAACCTAAGAAGAACAAGAAAAAGGGAAAAGAAGTGGAGTCTACAGAGTCAAAGGATAATACTACAGCTACAGTGCAGGGTGGTGATTATTTAATTTTGTCTCCTTCTAATGATATTTTTTCTTATGTGTGTCAGGATCTTGAGTGGGTGATTAACACAGGTGCTTCTTATCATGCTACACCTCGGAGAGAGTTTTTTGCTACATACAGGTCTGGAAACTTTGGTGTTGTCAAGATGGGCAACTATGGCACAGCAGACATCATTGGCATGAGTGATATCCATTTAAAGACCAACCTTGGCTGCAAGTTGGTACTTAAGGATGTGAGGCATGTGGTTGACTTGAGGCTGAATTTAATTTCAGTTGGAAGACTAGATGATGAAGAGTATGAAAGCAGATTTCACAGAGGGCAATGGAAGCTCAGTAAGGGTTCTCTTGTTATAGCTAGTGGAAAGAAATGTCATACTTTGTACAGGTTGCAGGCTAAAGCTTATGGTGAGCAGTTAAATGCTACAGAGAAAGACTTCAGTATGGAGTTGTGGCATAGGCGATTGGGACACATGAGCGAGAAGGGGCTGCAAGCTCTTTCCAAGAGAGAGGTATTGCCAGATCTCAGAGGTATACATCTGAACCCTTGTATTGATTGTTTGGCTGGTAAACAACATAGAGTTTCATTTGCTAGTG